>NW_026928510.1:0-34726 GCF_032062105.1 Saccostrea cuccullata
GTTTGAACTGTTTGATAATGATGGATAAGGACTGGCGTACCATTACAGGATTACAATAATCAGAGAACATGGTGCTCAAATCATTGAACATATGTGAAAAGCTTAACATTTTATGTTTTTTTTTTTCAGCTATTACTAGATATTAAAGAAATTGAAAGGAAGCTATGCATATATACCCAGAAAATATGGCTTACCAAAATAGACAACAGATCTATATAACATTTTTAACAAAACAAGAGTTCAGCGTCCAACTCTCAGACAAAATTCAACGACAGATAGCCTTGTGCATATGAATTCTGTTCAGTCGCCATTTTTAGGTCTCCTGAGTAACTCAGGTGACCTATTGCTATCCCTTTTCATCCGTCGTCGTGCGTCGTGTGTTAACATTTGAACATTTTCAGTTTCTTCTCTGAAACCACTGAACCAATTTCAACCAAATTTGGTATACAGCATCTATTTTTTTTATTGTATTGACTTTCACAAGTACACAAAGCAGACTATATATATATATATATATATATATATATATATATATATATATATATATATATATATATATATATATATATATATATATATAAGCAAAACATATAAACACATAAACACGGTAATTGTCTTGATAATTTCATTAGTTTACAGCAGTACAAAGTTTACTTGTATACATGAAAGTTATTTTATTTTATTTAAAAAAAAAGAAAAAAAGGGGGGGGGGGTCAGCAGTGGTAGAAAAATGCATTCAAATGTTTATAATTAGCTAATGTGAATCCTTAAAATTAGCATATAATAACGTTTTACCATAAAAACAAATGATTTTTTTTCAAAGAACATCACAGATTTTTTGCCAGTGCCTTTCATATTCCATATATTTGCAACTTTGTAATAACAACACCTTTTCTATAAAAATTCTCTCTATAATCCTCTTTATTAGGATGTCGATATTTAGTTTTGGAATACTTTTATATTTACTTGCAAAAATAAATTGTTTTACGGTAAGTATAATCAAGTTTTGTACTTTACAAATATTCCTGTTCTCGTATTTACCAAAAAGTATTGACATTTTATCAAAACTTCAATGCATCTCAAATTTGTCCAAAACCCATTCTTCAATCCTACACCATAAATCTTTTACTTTGAAACATTCTACAAACAAGTGGTCAATTGTTTCTAAGTCACTTAAACAAAAAGTGCAAGCTGGTGAGTCAATCAGCTTCAATTTAAAAAGATAATAATTTGTTGGAATAATTCTGTGTAATATTTGAAATTGAAGCCAGTGAAATTTGGATTCCTGAGTAACTTTGAAAGGAAGTTCAAATATTTTATTCCAATCTGCTTCATCAAAGAAAACATTATTTTCATTCCATTTTAAAAGAGAACTGATTGGCTCTCTCTGGTTATTTGTAAATATTTTATACATATCTTTACACCCTTTATTACTTCTATAAAAAATGAAAGTTGAATGTGAAATACTTGGTCCAATAACCTTTAATCTTTTTATGTCCTCTATTCCTGCATACTTTAGTCTTTTTAATATAGCCCTCTTAAGACCATTATATTCAACAAAATTTGTTTTCACTTTCAAGTTTACTATGGTATCGAAGCTTAAAAAGTTACCATCATTATCAAAAAGGTCATTTAAAAAGACAAAAGCTTCCTCAAAATAGCTTTTCCAGAAAAATTTTTTTCTATTAATCAATATATGTGGGTTATTCCATATATGTTCTAATAACACATGTTTGTTTTCTTGGTTTATATTTATAAGTCTTACCCAGGTATTAAGGACACCTTTCCAAAAATTGTTTGTTAAATTCTTTGTTAAGTTTAAAATGTAATCTGAGCCCCTTATCCACATGTTTTCAATGTCTGTTTTTAGTTCAGCTTTAAACAACTTTACCCATTTTGCATCTGAACGAATGAGTCTTCTAACCCAACTTGATTTAAGTGCAGAAATAAATTCTGTGTAATCTACCATTTTCAGCCCTCCATATTTATAGTCCTGAATTATAACATTTTTCTTTATTTTATGTATTTTACTATTCCATAGAAAAAGAAAAAACTCTGCCTCAAACATTTTTTGAAATTCAGGTTTAGGATTTGGTAGTGTAAGAATCAGATGATTTAGTTTTGGTATTATAAGAGTTTTAATTACTGTTAATCTACCAATTGGGGTAAGTTTCCTCATACTCCAACTACATAGGAGTTTTTTAAATATCATTTAATTTTTACATGTAATTTAATTCAAGCATTTCCTCCAGATTAACTGAAAATTTTATTCCTAGCAAATCAAAGTTTGAATTATCCCAATCAAGCTTCCATCTAGAATGGTGAAAAACTTCCTTGGAATATTTCTTACTTCCAATCCAAACCATTTTTGTTTTTAAGAAGTTAATTTTTAAACCGGAAATATTTGCAAAATAATCGAGTTCTCTTAGAATACCATCCATTGAGGTAGGTGAACCATCTGAAATAAGGGATGTATCATCAGCATATTGTGAAAGTTTATATTCTTCGCCTTCGATTGTTATGCCTTTAATGTTTTTATTATTTCGAATAAGAATTCCAAGTATTTCTGCACATAACAAAAAGAGATATGGTGAAATTGGGTCGCCCTGTCTACAGCCTCTTTGAGGAAATATATAGTCTGAGATAATACCATTTTGTATTACACATGATTTAATAACACTGTAGAGAGTCTCAATCCATTTTTTAATGGAGGGCCCAAAGTTGAAAAAGTCCAATGTTTGATATATAAATTTCCTTGAAATTGTATCAAATGCTTTTTCAAAGTCTATAAGCATTAGTAAACCAGGTACTTGGTTTAATTCTGTATAATGCATCAAATCGTATATTTATCTAATATTCTCCCCTATGAATCTTCCTTTTATAAATCCAGTTTGATCTCTATTGATTAATTTATCTAATTTTGTTTTCATTCGTTCAGCAATACAACCTGAAGCTATTTTATAAACTACATTTAGTGGACTAATTGGCCGCCAGTTTTTCAAAAACTGTTTTGGTTTTCCTGATTTTGGAATACAAGTTATAATTCCAAGTTTATTTGACTCTGTAAAATGTGTTAGATCATAAGAATTGTTTATTGCTCTTGTAATAAAAGAACCTATATCTTTCCAAAAGAATTTGAAAAACTCGCAAGTAAATCCACCGGGGCCAGGACTCTTCTCATTTTTCATTTGTTTTAAGAAATTAAAAACTTCAGAATTTGTCACTGGACCTTCAAGACTTTTTTATTATTCTTTACTTAACTTGGGAATATTTTTATAGGTTTTTAATTTTTCATGAATATTTTCAGATTCAACATTTTCCCTTTTTTATATAAGCGTTCATAAAAAGACTTTGTTTCCTCTAAAATATCTTTCTGAGTAGAAACAAATGATCCATCATCTCTTTCTATTTTTGGAATTTGCTTACTGACATAGTTTCTTGATTCTAAACTAATAAAGTATTTTGATGGTTTTTCTCCTTCCTCAATCCATTTAACCTTTGACCTGATACATTGTCCTTTAAACCTTTTTTTTCTTATTTCTTCTATTTCTGTTTGTTTTTCTGAAAGTTCATTTATTGACTGTTCTGTTAAATTTTGTTCTAATTCAAATATTTCTTTTTCTAATTGTTTTTCTCTTTCCTTTGTTTCCTTCTTTTTGTAAGTGGAATAAGAGATTGACTTTCCTCTTATCTCCATTAGTAAAATATCAAGAAAAAGTTGATCACTAATAGTAAAATGAATATCATCATTACCTAGACAACTAAGTCTTTCCATATTGTAAACAGGGCAGACATACTGAACTTTGACCTCTTCAATCTTATATTTTATCTTTTTAACAAATTCCTTATCAGTTAGTAAAGAGTTATTAAATTTCCAGAATCCCCTTCCTTTTATGAACTCATTTAATTTACAATTTAACACCACTGGTGAATGATCAGAACGATAACTATTCTCGTAAGTTACAGAAGGAGTCATGGTAAACAAAGATTCCGATATTAAGAAAAAGTCAAGCCTAGCTTGTTTAATTGGGTTTTTTCGTCTCCATGTAAATCTTTTTAAGTTAAGGTTATTTTCACGATATACATCCTTTAGGTTTAGAGCATCCATAAATTTTAAAACTTCAAGTCGTGATTTAGGATTATTTAAATTTTTGTAATTTGTTGAATCTAACTCTTTATCAAAAATTAAATTGAAGTCACCTGCAATAACAATGTGTTGAGAACTGTTTATCTCCTCTATTGTATTAAGTAAACTTAAAAAAAATTGGGTCTATCACAATTTGGACCGTATATATTTATCACTATAAAAGGTAAGTCTTCAATGATGACATCTAAAATAAGATAACTTCCCTCATTATCCTTAAACTCGTTGTATATTCTTACTTCACAATTGTTATTAAATAAGATGGCAACTCCTCTTGAATTCAATTTAAAAGAACTAAAAAAAGCTTTATACCCCCACTGTGTTCTTATCATGTTCTCATATTTTTCCACAAAATATGTATCTTGAAGAAAATAATCATTATATTTCTTACATTTTAGATTTTTGAAAACATCACCTCTTTTATCTTTATCCCCCAGGCCTTTGCAGTTTACTGACAGTATTTTTATGTTATTTTCCCTATGTCCCATAAATGTCTATATGATGATAAGAATAATGCTGACCCCCAGTTGTCAAAAACAAAAATTGCAAAAAAAATTGAAAGAAGTATGGGAAAAAAAGACATGCCTCTTGTTGTTGATAATTTGGAGGGGGGATTTTGCCAAAAACTTTTTATAAAGTTATGATAATAAATTGGAAGTAGGCACATTTATAAAAATAAAAATGCTAACGGATTGTAGAGAATACTATGCACAAAGACTTTTCTATTTAATAGCGAAAAAGGATATGAGCATAGAAAGTTATGATAAAAGTTTAATAACTTAAACAATAACAGAGAAAACTCCGGTTTTCAACAAATCATTACTTGATTATTTTGTATCTGTAACGTTTTTCTCTCTTTGGGGTGTTTGGTTTTTCCCGCGTTACAAAATATTGTGGATCCCGTGAAGAAGATAGGAACTTTAGATCTTTATAGATCTAACATCAGAACAACGACAAAGTTCGTTTCAACAAGTGTATTATTAATATCCAAACGTAGTTTACAATTCAGCACAAGCAATGTATCTCCAGTATATCTGCTCACTGACTCTCTCTCCTTATATACCCTGCCTGACACCTAACGTGATTAGGGCACCTCGTTAGGGCGTTAGGCTCCATCATTAGGGCACCTATTAGGGCGTTAGGCTCCATCATTAGGGCACCTGTTAGGGCAATCGGCTCCATCATTAGGGCACCCTGTTAGGGCAATCGGGTCCATCATTAGGGCACCTGCACCATAGTTAGGTGTCAAGATACATATATTTATAGTATCTGATAAGCACCATATTAATTAGGACACTAATTAGACTTCCAAGATAAGGGCGCTAATCAGGTACCATGGTTAGGACTTATCAGATAAACAAAATTCTTATCTCAGTTTTACTTATAACAATAACATATTTTCATTTAAAACAAAAACATTAGATTGGTCCCTCCTTTTGAAACATGACTTCCACTGTCATAAATTTTTAAAACATGAATATGAATTATACGTAGTCACATTACGCAAATAAAAAATATCCAATACACAAAAGTCAAACAATCAAATAAAAAGACACAAAGTAAAACAACAAAATTATTTTAAATAAAAATGTCACTAGATCAAAAGTTCATCACACTGGAAGCTTCACATTTGGATTTCCCTGACCTTTTTTTTCTTCACATTTTCTCTTCATTTTTTTTTTGATATAGGCTTTTCCTCTCTAGGTTAATTATAGGCCGTGTAAGGTTGACTGACACCTGACCTGCGGCATCAGTCATCTTAGTAAATATAATTCCTTACAGTTCTCTTTTCAACACAGTTATGTCTCGAGAACTGTTACTTGATAGAAATCCTCCTCTTTCTCTCTGGTTCCATGAGTTGTAAGGGCGTCCCCTCCTCCCTGGTCCTGCACTGGTACATGTACTCGGGGTTCTTATGTTTTTATAGACACTGTTGAATCCGTCACCCGCGCTTGGAGGTTTGGCAGTATCCGCAGCTGCTATTTCATCGTTCAATATCCCAACTTCAATCTCATACACAGGCTTATAGCCTGGTTTTGTCTCCTTTGGCAATTCTTTTTCTCCAATCCGCAAGCACTCTTCTTGCATCGCGTTAAGAACTGCTTCCTGGAGTGTCCTGGGTCTGGTCCGTTTCACTGCAAGTCGGAAATCCTCAGATGTCCCACACTTATCTAAGAAGGACTGTATAGCATTTTCTTCCACTAAATCTGGATTTCCTGGATAGGCCCTTCGGTACAGATCTTCGATTGCCTGTCCTAAATCTCGCAGGGACTCGCCAGGTTTTCTTCTTCTCAATTTTGCGTCTGCAATATACTTTTCCTTCATTGCAGAATGGCCGAATCTTTGGTTCATTTTTTCCATCAATTCCTCATAATCTCTTTGTACAGCAACAGGCATTCCATATGCGTAGCTCTCGGCGTGTCCACGTAAGGTGCTGAGTAAAACTCTGCGAGATTTCTCGGGTCCCCATGAGTTTACTAATTCTGAGATGTTTCCAAAATATTGTAGGAACTCATCCCAAACATCATCATTGGCCCCTGAGAAAGTCCACCTTACTGGGTATTCGTTGGTTCGTTGACCAGCATTTGGTGCGATAGGACTGTTTGTAGGTGTCCCGTCAGCCATAGGAAATTCAAAATTGCACCCTAGTCCCTGAGGGGACTGATTACCCAAATAAGGAGTAGTGCATCCAGATTGCCCAAAAACTTTAGGTCCCTGATAGGTACCTGTAGGGGCGTGAGGTGCACTACCACCAGTATAGGGTGTATCATTGGATATCAAAGACATATTCCTTTCCTTACTGGCATTCAGCAGACCGGATCCATACTTCCATAATACGCTGATTACCGTAACAAACAATATCATACTTGTTATCGATATTAGAGAAAATACTGCATTTTCTTGAGATTCCTGCACGATCTCATTCTTTGGAAAATAGATCCAGGTCATCATCATCAGGGAACATCCTATCAAAGCAAAGGGTACCCAAATAAATAGGATTCTCTTTAAGCTTGACCTGGTATTGTACTCGTTTTGAATAGAAAGGCCCGGCGAGCTTCGCCCGAACTCCTGAAAGTTAGGATAGTCTGGCATTACTCGACTTGTGGGCTGCAAAGTTGTTCTACACCCCGTATCGACCTCTATTCCAGAGTCATTCAGAGGAGCCTGACTGTCGAAGTACTGTCCTACCTTTCTAGGCGTAATTCTCCTCTTTACGATGGGTGTCTCTATTTCAAACTTTGTGCTGTCTCGTTCCTGTGTTACACGTAGAATAATTTCCTAGGATCCCACCGCTGCCACCAATTGTAACGTTTTTCTCTCTCTGGGGTGTTTGGTTTTTCCCGCGTTACAAAATATTGTGGATCCCGTGTAGAAGATAGGAACTTTAGATCTTTATAGATCTAACATCAGAACAACGACAAAGTTCGTTTCAACAAGTGTATTATTAATATCCAAACGTAGTTTACAATTCAGCACAAGCAGTGTATCTCCAGTATATCTGCTCACTGACTCTCTCTCCTTATATACCCTGCCTGACACCTAGCGTGATAAGGGCACCTCGTTAGGGCGTTAGGCTCCATCATTAGGGCACCTATTAGGGCGTTAGGCTCCATCATTAGGGCACCTGTTAGGGCAATCGGCTCCATCATTAGGGCACCCTGTTAGGGCAATCGGGTCCATCATTAGGGCACCTGCACCATAGTTAGGTGTCAAGATACATATATTTATAGTATCTGATAAGCACCATATTAATTAGGACACTAATTAGACTTCCAAGATAAGGGCGCTAATCAGGTACCATGGTTAGGACTTATCAGATAAACAAAATTCTTATCTCAGTTTTACTTATAACAATAACATATTTTCATTTAAAACAAAAACATTAGATTGGTCCCTCCTTTTGAAACATGACTTCCACTGTCATAAATTTTTAAAACATGAATATGAATTATACGTAGTCACATTACGCAAATAAAAAATATCCAATACACAAAAGTCAAACAATCAAATAAAAAGACACAAAGTAAAACAACAAAATTATTTTAAATAAAAATGTCACTAGATCAAAAGTTCATCACACTGGAAGCTTCACATTTGGATTTCCCTGACCTTTTTTTTCTTCACATTTTCTCTTCATTTTTTTTTTTGATATAGGCTTTTCCTCTCTAGGTTAATTATAGGCCGTGTAAGGTTGACTGACACCTGACCTGCGGCATCAGTCATCTTAGTAAATATAATTCCTTACAGTTCTCTTTTCAACACAGTTATGTCTCGAGAACTGTTACTTGATAGAAATCCTCCTCTTTCTCTCTGGTTCCATGAGTTGTAAGGGCGTCCCCTCCTCCCTGGTCCTGCACTGGTACATGTACTCGGGGTTCTTATGTTTTTATAGACACTGTTGAATCCGTCACCCGCGCTTGGAGGTTTGGCAGTATCCGCAGCTGCTATTTCATCGTTCAATATCCCAACTTCAATCTCATACACAGGCTTATAGCCTGGTTTTGTCTCCTTTGGCAATTCTTTTTCTCCAATCCGCAAGCACTCTTCTTGCATCGCGTTAAGAACTGCTTCCTGGAGTGTCCTGGGTCTGGTCCGTTTCACTGCAAGTCGGAAATCCTCAGATGTCCCACACTTATCTAAGAAGGACTGTATAGCATTTTCTTCCACTAAATCTGGATTTCCTGGATAGGCCCTTCGGTACAGATCTTCGATTGCCTGTCCTAAATCTCGCAGGGACTCGCCAGGTTTTCTTCTTCTCAATTTTGCGTCTGCAATATACTTTTCCTTCATTGCAGAATGGCCGAATCTTTGGTTCATTTTTTCCATCAATTCCTCATAATCTCTTTGTACAGCAACAGGCATTCCATATGCGTAGCTCTCGGCGTGTCCACGTAAGGTGCTGAGTAAAACTCTGCGAGATTTCTCGGGTCCCCATGAGTTTACTAATTCTGAGATGTTTCCAAAATATTGTAGGAACTCATCCCAAACATCATCATTGGCCCCTGAGAAAGTCCACCTTACTGGGTATTCGTTGGTTCGTTGACCAGCATTTGGTGCGATAGGACTGTTTGTAGGTGTCCCGTCAGCCATAGGAAATTCAAAATTGCACCCTAGTCCCTGAGGGGACTGATTACCCAAATAAGGAGTAGTGCATCCAGATTGCCCAAAAACTTTAGGTCCCTGATAGGTACCTGTAGGGGCGTGAGGTGCACTACCACCAGTATAGGGTGTATCATTGGATATCAAAGACATATTCCTTTCCTTACTGGCATTCAGCAGACCGGATCCATACTTCCATAATACGCTGATTACCGTAACAAACAATATCATACTTGTTATCGATATTAGAGAAAATACTGCATTTTCTTGAGATTCCTGCACGATCTCATTCTTTGGAAAATAGATCCAGGTCATCATCATCAGGGAACATCCTATCAAAGCAAAGGGTACCCAAATAAATAGGATTCTCTTTAAGCTTGACCTGGTATTGTACTCGTTTTGAATAGAAAGGCCCGGCGAGCTTCGCCCGAACTCCTGAAAGTTAGGATAGTCTGGCATTACTCGACTTGTGGGCTGCAAAGTTGTTCTACACCCCGTATCGACCTCTATTCCAGAGTCATTCAGAGGAGCCTGACTGTCGAAGTACTGTCCTACCTTTCTAGGCGTAATTCTCCTCTTTACGATGGGTGTCTCTATTTCAAACTTTGTGCTGTCTCGTTCCTGTGTTACACGTAGAATAATTTCCTAGGATCCCACCGCTGCCACCAATTGTAACGTTTTTCTCTCTCTGGGGTGTTTGGTTTTTCCCGCGTTACAAAATATTGTGGATCCCGTGTAGAAGATAGGAACTTTAGATCTTTATAGATCTAACATCAGAACAACGACAAAGTTCGTTTCAACAAGTGTATTATTAATATCCAAACGTAGTTTACAATTCAGCACAAGCAGTGTATCTCCAGTATATCTGCTCACTGACTCTCTCTCCTTATATACCCTGCCTGACACCTAGCGTGATAAGGGCACCTCGTTAGGGCGTTAGGCTCCATCATTAGGGCACCTATTAGGGCGTTAGGCTCCATCATTAGGGCACCTGTTAGGGCAATCGGCTCCATCATTAGGGCACCCTGTTAGGGCAATCGGGTCCATCATTAGGGCACCTGCACCATAGTTAGGTGTCAAGATACAATATATTTATAGTATCTGATAAGCACCATATTAATTAGGACACTAATTAGACTTCCAAGATAAGGGCGCTAATCAGGTACCATGGTTAGGACTTATCAGATAAACAAAATTCTTATCTCAGTTTTACTTATAACAATAACATATTTTCATTTAAAACAAAATCATTACATATCAATTAGATAATGTATACTTGTTTGATATTATGGAGACTATGTGCATAGATTCCCCCATTGTTTTGTGGTATTTAAGTCAAATAATATATTCACATATTATGTTAACACCAGGCAATATTTGAAATGAAAAGAAAATTGTTTACCAAATGCGAAAGACAAAACAGGAAATACAACATTTCAAAAAAAGCCGGAATAATTAGGTAGAAAAAAATTATTCCGGAATATTTAAAATAAACACACCTGATGCTTATTTAACTTTAAAGGTACTTAGACACAGATTTGAAGTTCATATTTTGAAGTATTTTCTCTATAATATTACGACTTATATATTTTAATAGCATTTCACACAAAAACTAATTATAAATCTTATTTCATTTAACAGTTATTAAAACTTTAAATCTTTTGGCGGGTTTGATTGATACATCTTTGCACTTTCACAAATTTTAACTTTATTCTTAATCCTTATGAAAATTGGCAATCTTGTTGTGTATTAATGAAAAATGTCAATACTATAATCCAGAAAATTCAGAGTAGACGTGTTCGAAAGCAAAACAAACACACAATTTATTGTCAGTCCGTGCAGTTTGTGGTGAACAGGCTTTGGCGATTCAACGCACCCGGTGAATCGTAAACACAAAACAAAAACAGAGCTCTTGCCCTGTTTACAAAATCTGTATACATAACAGGAGTGTGCTCGATTTGCTAAACTCTGTACGCAACTCTTAGTTCGGAATGAAATAAATCATAAAAAAAAATTATTTATCTTAATATAAGTTTTAATATTTCTCATTAATACACAACAAGATTGCCACTTTTCCTAAGGATTAAGAATAAAGTTAAAATTTGTGAAAGTGCAAGGATGTGTCAATCAAACCCGCCAGAAAATTTAAAGTTTTAATAACTTTTGAATAAAGTAAGATTTTTAATTAATTTTTGTGTGAAATGCTATTAAAATATATAATTCGTGATATTATACAAAAAATATTAACTTCAAATCTGTGTCCAAGTACCTTTAAAACACTGGTATCGGTAATAAGATTGGTTCAAGATAGTGTTCCACTCAAATAACTGTCGGAATTCACCTGATATGCGAGATTGAAACATATATATCAAACTGAGACTGGTAACTTCTTTGCCGCACCGAGACCTGCTTCCTTAATGTGCGAGAAGCGACGGGGTCCGATGTTATTTCCGTGCCATCTTGACACAACTACAAGTGCATTGTTAATTTCGTTATCGGCCAGCGTTTTTAATAGCAACCTACCGGCTCCATGCTCTCCATCGTCATTTGAGCCTTCGTGCACCACTCCATCACTACTTGAGAAACGGTAGGCGTAAATATTGTGACTTGCGCTTGGCACAGTCTCGACACGCATGATATCCACCAGCGATTTCTTGATCTGTTTGTAGGAGTCGACCTGTGTAGCGTGTGCTATGAACCGGTTTCCGTTATCTTCTATGGACTTCCCTGTACTAACGGCAGTATTTACCACGTCATCTGTGATCACTTCGTCTGCGGTAGGCAAAGGTCCGACTTTCTCCCGGTAAACGGAGTTGCTTTGCGTAAATACAAGTTTATCACCCTTGATTTTTGACTCGATACTGCGTTCCGCATACTTCTTTTGAACTTCGTAGAGTTGCTTTCTCCTCTCTCGGATCTCCTCCGGCTGCTGCTGTGCTACTCTTATAACTGATTCTTTTTCTTTCAAGACTTTAATATGCTTCAACACAAGGTCTTTTTGAGTCTTATCACTGAATTGTACACAGATGGGTCTCGGGAATTTTCTTTGTACATCATACTCCCCCATGCGGAAAAGTTTGTTTATTCGGAGTTCGTTAACTGTGGCCTCTTCCATCTCCATTTCAGATATGAAAACATTTCTAAGAATATTAGCAAGATTTTCCGGGGACTTTCTCTCTGGACCTTTTTCCTCCAACCCACTGATAATAATATTGTTCTCCATTGATCTTGATTTGAGGTGGATAATTTGACTATTTTGCGTGTTCACACGATATTCAAGCTTAACTACGTAATCTTTCAGTCTATTTAATTCTCTCTCCATTTTCTTCTGATTGTCCTGCAACTCTGTTACGAGGTAGATAGTATTATTGGCCTGCTCCTGAACATTCTCTAGCCTCTCCTGAATACCGTTCTTTGCTCTAATTTCTTTAGTAATGTCATCTAGATGCTTGCCCTGACCATCGAGTCGTAACATAAAATTAGCTAGCGTTGTCTGTATGCTGGAAATGCCCTGCATAATTTCTCTAAGTTGAAAACCTTCAGTGTTCTGTTTACCTTGTTCATCTTGTTCCATTGACAATTCACCCGTATCGTCTGTTTTGTCCAGCGGTCGTTTTTTAGAGATCTCCGCCATTGTGAAGACAGAATAACACTGTATTTAGCTATATGAGTATCGCTCACCGTTTAACAGTTAAATGCCACTGACTTACCGAAAAGTTTACCAACTCTCTGGTGTATCTATTTCTTTCCGTAAACTACTTAAATCTGCACATAACACATAGAAGAATATCTTGATTAATATCACTGCATTTTAAAATTCAGAGTTTCACTTTTTCACAGGGTTTTTGGCAAAAATTCTCCCTCTGCCAGGAATGTGTGTTATACATGTTGGGCATGCGCACTCCTCTCCAAGAGTAAGAGTATACAGCATCTATGGGTGAAATGGGAAAAATTATGAATTTCATGGTCCCCGCCCCCCTGGGGCCTGAGGGGTGGGGCCAAAACCACTAAAATTATTGCAATCTTTAAAAATCTTCTTCTTTTCTCCTGGATATCAAGCAGGCAAACTGTTAGCATGAATGTAATGAGCATTGAGTCATCTACCAAAATTATGAATTTTATGGCCCCAAGGTCAGGGGTTCCCGGGGCCCTATAGATTATATAGTGAAAATGCATTTATTCTTTGAAAATCTTCTTCTCTGCTTCTGGGTATTAAATAAACTAACTAAGTACATAGTTATGATGAGCAAGAGTACTTCTTCTAGATTTGTGAATTTTATGGCCCCAGGGTTAGGGGTTCTGGTGTTAGGACGGGGCTCTATAGATTATATAGTGAAAATGCATTCATTCTTTGAAAATATTCTTCTCTGCTTCTGGGTATTAAATAAACTAACTAAGTACATAGTTATGATGAGCAAGAGTACTTCTTCTAGATTTGTGAATTTATGGCCCCAGGGTTAGGGGATCTGGTGTTAGGGCGGGGCTCTATAGATTATATAGTGAAAATGCATTTATTCTTTGATAATCTTTTTCTCTGCTTTTGGGTATTAAATAAACTAACTAAGTACATAGTTATGATGAGCAAGAGTGCCTCTTCCAGATTTGTGAATTTTATGGCCCCAGGGCTAGGGGTTCTGGTGTTAGGGCGGGGCTCTATAGATTATATAGTGAAAATGCATTTATCCTTTGAAAATTTTTCTTCTCTGCTTCTGGGTATTAAATAAACTAACTAAGCACATAGTTATTATGAGCAAGAGTTCCTTATCTGAAATTGTGAAATTTATGGCCCAAGGGTCAGAGGTTCTGGTGTTAGGGCAGGGCTCTGTAGATTATATAGTGAAAATGTATTTATTCTTTGAAAATCGTCTTCTATGCTTCTGAGTACAAAATAAACTAACTTAGCACATAGTTATGATGAGCAAGAGTGCCTTTTCCAAAATTGTGAATTTTATGCCAATGATCCCAGTATACATATTTAGGATGAAGAAAGGTGCATCTAGCAAAGTGGTTATTTTATGCACCGAAAGGGGGGGGGGGGTACATAGTCTAAAAAAATGCTTTGAAACCTGTTCTTTGATATCAATCAACCATTTTATGATAAAATTTGCAAAATTTTGAATTATGTGGCCTCAGGGTCAGTGGTTCTGTTGGGGTGAGGTGCACAGTTAGTTATAAAGTGGAAGAACGTTTTCTCTTTGTAACTTTGATCTTTGGTTATTGAATAAGTAGAGTATTTTTAATAATGATAAGCAATGGTGCCTCTTTCAAAATTATGAATTGTGAATTCCATGGCCTCTGGTTTAAAACACGACCCAAAGAACAAGGTTCACTTTTGCCTTATTTGGCCCTGTGAACTTCTGAAAAACTGAAACTAAATGGTTTTTGTTAACAATGCATTCACTATCACTTAGATCTTTGGTCATTACGTATCTATCAAAAGTGACGTCATTTTCTGGCTAGTCAATGCATTATGACGTCACGAAATGTGTCAATTTCCTTATATTCTGAAAAAGTCTACAAATCGGCCAATTTCAAAAGCTATTTTTCGATATTTAATATAGAGAGCAACCTCTGATCTAAAATATGCAAGTACTAAATGATAGAACTGTTTTTGAGAATTAAAAGACAGTTTTCATTTTTTAGATCAGAGAGTATGTGCGCTCATATAATTTTTCTTCACTGAAAGTACTCAATTATACCTGTTTACCTAAACATTCAAGAACATTGCAATTTCATAAGGCCAGTTCTCCGAGACCTGGACGTTCAGGAGAAATTTTTTTAATAGGGTATGAAAACATGAAGTCTATTTTATTTTAATGCTTCAAATGAATAATCGAGTGTTAATCAATCAATTGGTATATCTACAGGGCCATTTTATGCATAAAGTGAATTGACTTTTTTAAAATTGTTTGAAAGTTGTTACACAATACTCAGGTGACCTATAAGGCCCGTGGGCCTCTTGTTATTGAATATCACCTGTAGTCAAACAATGTTACCATTGCTTCGCTGGTGATAATGCCTTCATCATTAATCGCATAATATTGCTTTTTACAAATGTATAGCATTTAATCAAAATCAATCAACTTGCATGAAAGTATAATATTGTAGAATTGTTAAAATTCAAGACTGTTTAGAGACTATAAAATCAAATGTCCAAGAAATAGAAACATAATCAATCATAATGAAGGAGCTACAGATTAGGAGCTCGTTGAATATTGTGTAGAATATTAATGAATTGCATGTTTTACTTAATCTTATAAGAATGGAGAGTGCTGGAGAGTTCATTTCAAGTTAATGTGCATCCTATACTGGTTGTACCTATTTTAGAGTGAATGTGCATCCCACACTGCTTGTACCTATTTTAGAGTGAATGTGTATCCTGTACTACTTGTACCTATTTTAGAGTGAATGTATATCCTATACTGCTTGTACCTATTTTAGAGTGAATGTGTATCCTATTCTACTTGTACCTATTTTAGAGTGAATGTGTATCCTATACTGCTTGTATCTATTTTAGAGTAGCTGCATAGCTCAACTTTGTATTGAAGTGTCGAACGAGAAGGGAATATTTTCATTATTTAATTCACGAATGCAAGTTTTTAAAAACACAGATTTGCTTTGTTGCTTGTGTTGTATTGTAAACTTAATATCCAGTGGGATCAAAGTATAACAAAAAATTACTTGTCTATTTGAATATACACGTATTTTATATTGTTATTAGTACACAGATTTGCAATCCTACTCTGTAGCTTGTGATATGTTTATTTTACTTATGTATTGTGTACTTTTTATCCAATATACATTCCATCATTTATTATGCCCCCTTCAAAGAAGGGAGGGCATATTGCTTTGCTGCTGTCTGTCGGACGGTCTGTCGGTCCGTCGGTCTGTCGCTCCACTTAGTTTCCGTTCATTTTCTTCGCAACCGTTGCACAAACTGAAATGAAATTTGGTATAGAGATATATCACTTGAATATCTAGGTCAAGTTCTGTTTAGGGTACGATTGCGCCATTTTTGACAGAGTTATGCCCCTTGGACTTAAAAAAATTCCAATTATTTGCTGTTTCCGTTCATTTTCTTTACAATCTTTGCACATACTTAGATGAAATTTAGTATACAGATATATCACATAAATATCTAGGTCAAGCTTTGGTTTTGGTACGATTGTGCCATTTTTGACAGAGTTTTGCCCCTTGGACTTGGAGAAATTCCAATTTGGGAGGAGGCGGGCATAAGTGTTTTACAAACATCTCTTGTTTATGGAATGTTTTATGATAATCAATATACTTACAATTTATGATAATATAACTATACACTTTTTGCATGCTTCTATTGAGTAGCGTGGGACTTAAAATTGCTGAAGAACTCACTGAGAATTCTTTTTTTGAAATCGATCATGAATGATGATCAGGGTCACTTTGTTGATCTATTTGTATATTAATTAACAGTCAAATTAATATAAATATTTTTCTACCTGTGTTAGACGAATTATTGGAGCATATAGACATAACAATAGTTAAATCCATTTTTTTTTTTGGTTATATGAGTCATTCATATGACCTATTGCTATCCGGTTTCGTCCTTTGTCGTGCATCATGTCTTAGCATTTAAATGTCAAAAAGTCTATTGATGGTAGGAAAATTCTGATAAATCTTGAAATCGAGGGTAATATTCTTACAATAGTAAATATATATGCACCTAATGAAATCAAGAAGAGGTGTGAATTTTTCAAAAAACTTAAGAACTTTATTTCAAAAAGCTGTGTCAACGAAAATATTATGCTATGTGGAGACTTTAACTGCCAGATAAACAATATTAATAATGTTGATAAAAGTGCAAATTATTTAAAAGATCTGATTAGGCATTATAACATGGATGATATATGGAAAAAACAAAATCCAGGTATGTCAGGTTTCACTTGGTGTGATGCAAAAAATGATCCTAAAAGTCGAATAGATTATGTTTTTATAAATGATTCTTTTTATTATAGCATAGCAGATATCAAGGTTAGAAAAATTCCAGGCACTCATTCAAACGGGAGTCGAATGAGTGACCATAGATACTTAAAATTTAGTTTTGATATCGATAAAACGAAAAAAGGTCCCGGATATTGGAAACTTAACGTTTCCTATCTCGACAATGAAAAATATAAAAAAGGTATTTTAGACATTATTCATAGTATAGATTCCTCTTTAAGCCCTATAATGACATGGGAGTTAATTAAACGAAAGGTTAAAGATTTCTTTATTTATTTTGCAAAAAATGAACAAAAGTCAATTAAGCAAAAGATAAGAACACTAGAACGCGAAATAAAAGATATGGAGGAAGGAAATTTTGATTACAAAAGACTAAAAACTTTAGAAGCGGAACTTGACGCTATTTACGACAAAAAATCTAAAGGTGCGCAAATAAGATCTAAAATTATTAAATGGATAGAGGAGGGGGAGAAAAATTCAAATTTTTTTTTAATTTAGAAAAACGCAATCAATCATCAAACGTAATTAAAGAAATAAAAACAAGAGAAGGAAATAAAATCAGTAAAACTAATGCCATTTTAGGTGAAATGTATTCTTTTTATAGCGAACTATATACGAGTAAAGAAATTTCAAACGAAAAAATAGAAAAATATTTATCTGAGATAGACGATATCCCTAAATTAAGTGAAGAAGATAAGATACTGTTAGAAAAATTTCCAACATATGAAGAGTGCAAGGAAGCTGTTGATAGCATGAAAAAAGAAAAATCACCTGGACTAGATGGCCTTCCTAGTGAATTTTATCAATGTATTTGGGAAACACTTGGGCCCTTTTTTTATAAAGCACTTAATGATATTTTTTATAAAGGTGAATTGTCTTACACACAGAAACTTTCTATTATATCATTGATCCACAAAAAGGGTGAAAAAGATAATTTAAAAAACTATAGACCGATAAGTTTAACAAACACAGATTATAAAATCATTGCCTTCGTCTTTGCAAAAAGATTACAAAATATACTATTTCAGGGTACTTACCACAAACAAAAAATGGATGTGCGGGTTGATATATATTTTTTGACTGATTTTGATTTGTATTGATATAAATAATAAATCCCTGAAATATAAAGAAATCGTAGGTTTTCCTTGGTGCTTAGATTTAAGATCTTATTTTGCCTTCTGTATAATTCCATGCAAAATTTTGCACAATTTTTTTAACTTTATGACAAAATCTTATAAAATTTTCCCACTCTACTTGGTAAACATTATTCATGTTGTCAATTTAAATGTAAATCTATGAGAAATAATGCTGATTTCTGAAAAAAAGTTTGTTTGTGTTATTTATCCTTAAGTTGATAAACGAAAATCAAACGGCTTACATAAAAGGGAGATATTTTGATAAAAATGCTAGATTTATTTATTACTTGACGTTTTTGAATACCTTGAAAGAGAAAATTCAGATGGTATTTTACTCTTCCTAGACTTTGAAAAAGCCTTTGACTCGGTTGAATGGAATTTTCTTTTCCAAGTCTTACAATAATTTAATATTGGCAATAGTTTTATAAAGTGGGCAAAAAATTTTATATACAAATCCAATGTTTAAAATGAAAAACAACGGCTGGCTTTCTAAAACCAACGAAATGACGCGAGGAATTAGGCAAGGCTGTCCTATTTCCGCTCTCTTGTACCTATTTGTCGCAGAAATTTTGGCTATTAAAATAAAATGTGATAATGATATAAAAGGCATTACAATTAATAATCATGAAATTAAAAACATCCAACATGCGGACGATTTGACTGTAGCTTTAAAAGACGAAATATCGATGAAGCGAACTCTGGATAAATTACAAGAATTCTGTGAACATGCGGGTTCAAAAGTAAACATGCATAAGACAGAATGCATTTTACTAGGGGAACTAAAAAAATTATATGATGAACTCTACGGTATAAAAATTACGAATAAAGCAGTAAGATGTTGGGAATATTCATAAGGCATGATAAGGATGAATGTTACACTAAAAACTGGATGAAAATTTATCAAGATATTGAAAAACTTTTTGAATCTTGGAAAAGAAGAAAACTAACGTTATTTGGTAAATCATGTGTAGTTAAGACACTTGCTATATCTAAACTTACATACGCTGCCTCAATACTTAGTCTTCCTGATAATGCTTACATTAAAAAAATACAACGTCTAATTTATAACTTCATTTGGGATAAAAATGAATGAATTAAAAGAAACACGCTTATAGGTAGAATTTCAAAAGGTGGCCTCTCAATCGTTGATATAGAATGTAAATTAAAAGCTTTAAAAGCAGCTTGGGTACCTAGATTGTTAAAAAGCAAAGGTATTTTGTACAACATTTTTGATGGCTATTGTAAAAAAATCAAATTTTGATGTTCTCTATGTGTTGGATTTTTCTGATAGAAAAACAGAAAATATGGAAAAAATTAGAGAAACTCCCTATATTTTATCAACAAATGTTATGTTGCTTTAATGAATGTAAGCCCTGTTTTTTTAGCAAAATGTCCTCCGATAATGTTCTTCGACAGCCGATATGTAAAATTGTAATTTTGTTTAAAGGGGAAATACATTATTTTTTAAAAACTGGATAGCCAGTGGGATTTTACATGTTTAAGACTTATTTGATGATGATTGTAATTTTAAATCATTGTTAGATTTTTCTAATTGTATAAAAAACAAGTCAAACTGGTTGTGTGAATTTAAAATTCTTTCTTCTGTTTTCAAACCTTTGCTACTAAAGTATGATTTTTCAAATTGTAAGTTTGTTAACATAAGATACAAAAATTATTTTCTTTTCTACACAGGATATGTTAATATCATAGATCAAAGATAAAACTTTTTTATGACAATCTTGTACACAGAAAATTTTGTAAACCATGTTATCAAATAGTTTTAAGCAAAGAATTCAGTGTTGAACCTTCAGAATTGAAAAATATATATCAATGTAAATTATATGACATACCCGATAAACAACTTACAGAATTCAACTATAAACTTTTAAACAATATTCTTTGTAATAACTTTTATCTCAGTAAATGGAAAAAAGAAACGAGTAGTCATTGCAAATTATGCCACGTGAATGAAACTTCAAAATATCTCATTTTTGAATGTAGAAATGTTGGTGGAATATGGAATAGATTAAGTTTGTACCTGAAAATAGATATCAAATGGAAACATGTAATAATTTGATTTAGCTCTGAAACGCAATAGAAAAATTGTATCACTCAACACACTCATCTCATATGTTGCCTGTAGGATTTAAAAATATAAGATGTACTGTCGAATAAATTCCTTAGATGAAACTAGTTATAACATCTTCAATCACGTTAAATCTTCAATTCTTTTCTATGCTTCCATTCTAAAAAAATTGAAATCACTTGACTACAAACTTTTTAAAAATTTTGCATAAAATTGTCTGAAGGTAATATTGTCATATTGTTTGTAATGTTATTTGTCTGTTATATATATTTCACTGTTTGTTTGTATGAAGAATTGAAAATAAATATTAAAAAAAAATGTCTTATCATTTGAACATTTTCAGCTTCTTTTCTGAAACCACTGAACCAATTTCAACCAAAATTGATATACAGCATCTATGGGTGAACATAGATTATGAATTTCATGGTCCCTGTCCCCCCCCCCCCCTGGGGCCTGAGGGTTATGACCAAAACCTCTAAAATTAACAAAATCTTTAAAAATCTTCTTCTTTACTCCTGAAAATCAACCAAGAAAGATTTTCTACATTGAATATATGTAGATCATTCCACCAAGGTATAAAATGGTTCCAAAAAATCTTTTTACCAGACAAATATTATTAAATAAATTTTTATTGAGTAAAGTCAACGCGAGATAACTCGTCAAGGGCAGGAAAAGGTCATGAATTAGGACATGTCCCAATTTGACATTCTTATACTAAATGATGAAAATTAGTTCTGACTACACTGAGTATTTAGCCCATACATATCTATTATGCATTCAATTCCATTGAATCTAGGGCTAATATGGATCGGATACCTTACGTTCCTCATTTTCCATAAATTAAAAGTTGCTTTTAGTTCATCTTTTTTTGTATTTAAGTTTTTGGAAGGAACTTTTTGTTCCCCATTTGAACTAAACCAAATTCCAAAAGTAAAAATTCACCTTTTCACCATTTAACTGGCAAGATTCCTGATTTGAAATTTTTATTCTTTCCTATCCAAATTGCTTCAGTCTTATTCAAATTAATTTTCAATCCAGAACAATGCTTAAAATTTTGAATAACATTTAATATTTCAATTACTGATTTTTCATCACTTAGAAAACGTGATGTCGTCTGCTAACTGGTTAATCTTAAATTCGGTCTTCCCTATTTTAATGCTGCGTATATTTTAATTTGCTCTCATAGCTGTTGCAAGCAATTCAACACAAAAGATGAACACGTACGGTGATAAAGGACATCCTTGTCTTACCCCTTTACTTAATTTGAAAAAAGATGTTGCATATCCATTGTTTATGACACTACTAGATATATCTGTATACAGCATTTTCTCTTTGTTACTCTGATCTTTGATAAACTTCCATTCCTCATATTTTTGATTGATTTCTTTTTAGAAGTCTGTCTTTTTACTCACAGATAACCTTAAGGTAGATCGCGGGTTTGCTGATGTCACAATAGGATTTGACGTAAAAAGATTACCGCGTTCAGATTAATATAGGGTCATTTTAAAAAAAAAAGGTCCTTTTCTTTGTCTTTGGATCAGAATAATAGGAAAAACATTTTTTAGAGTGAAATTTTTTTCCCGTTGGTAAATATACATGGTCATACAGCTTATAAGTTATTTTTATGATCATTTCCCAGGTGTTTTATAAAAAATATTCTATGCATTCCGAGTAAGATTTAACAGTAAAACCATGTCACATTAACAAAAATTTTATAACGCGCTTATTTAAATGATAGGGAAAATATTACCCTGTGAAGATATGTACAAATTTTGCACCCCATATTAATAGAATTTATTTACAGATTATTTAAATATGATTGTTTTACTTATGCCGCCCACTAAAGACTAGTATTGTGCATTTAACATTCAGAAAGTGACATGTCCCTCCAGTTTATGTCATTCCTGTTACCAAAAAGAAAATGTTAAAATAAAAGTTATCTCACTTTCCTGGGAACTGTTTTCATGATCCACAATATATCATCATTTTCTGTTGTCTCAAGTTTATGAGCGCTATGATTTGAAAGTGAGTAAAAGAAAAGGTTCAAAGGTCGAAAAGTCTGTCTTATTGGTAGAGTATAATGAAAATATGTCCTATCTGTTACCTTCATAATATGCAAGTACTCTTTAAATTGGCTATTCTGCTAAAACAATTAGATTAACTAAGTTACAAAGAAACTATTTCAATGTCTCGATGATGCAAAAAGAGTACGTTATACTAACTAACTGGTGATTTATATGAGAAACGTCCATCCTGTTACTGCCATTCCTGTTACCATTAATATGGTAACAGGAAGGAAAACTGGACTTCATATCTTGAGTTTTAACAATAAAAACAATTACTTTTATTTTAATAAGTAATATAAGTTTAATAACAAATGTTAAAAAACTTCGTAAATCATATTGAAATACCGTAAGTTAGTGCTTCAAATAGTGCCATTATGACTAAAACATGCACTCTTGTAACAGAGTGGACGGAAATTGTAACAGGAGGGACAAATTATCCTGGTATTTATATACCTATTTAAGTTTCATCATTTATTTTTCTTAAAATTATGAAAAAATCTTAGTTTTGCAACAGCATAGAGTACCTTTAATAAACAAAAATTGAAATGATAAATATTTTGATAGCACTTTACGATTAAATTTCGTAACAGGATGGACATAAATGTCTTTTATTGTCTCAAATTTGCCAGATTTGACAAAATCATGTTTTTGTTCTACATTTATTTCCCTTTTTCTAACCAGTAAAGTTTAAAAAAGTCAATTTTTTGTGACCAAGTGAAATAAAGATGTCGATGTAGTTTTCTATATTTATTTACGTAACGTATAAGGTGATTCTACAAAAAATACAAGTACATGTGAATATATATACAATTTATACATAGTAATGCATTACGTATGACAAGTAAATACATATTAAACTTTATTACTGATAATCTTAGTCGTTCATTTACTAAGAAAAATTGTAATCTAAAGTTATAATTATATAATAAAATACCTTGTGCGAGGTGGAAGTGTCTAATCAGGGTGCCGGATCTGCAGTGATTTGAATTTAGATTTGGCTAGCTTATAATAAAAAAAAGGAACGATCTGATTTGATGGTTCATTATTAAAATAGCCAATGAAAATTCTTAACCAATAGAAAATCAAAGAAAGTGTTCACCAACTCAATCCACCTGCGCACACAAACCAGTGTAACTTTACTCTCAAAGACATCGTTCAATTAGGTATTTAGAAACGATGTTAAAATGCAAAAAAAATTAATAAATATATTCAATATATATAAATCCGCCCACATTTTATTTGAGGTCATACGCAACGTAGTTTGAACTTTTTTGGGTTCTCCCCTGGAGTTGAAGAGTTCCGCTAAATGAAGGACCTGTGTGCAGTATTTTTAATGTCTATAAATGGATTTGTACACCTCTTCTAAAACAATTTTTGAAAGAAAAAAATCTGAAATTTATGTTTTATAATTTTTGTATATTTTAAATTGAATAATGCAAAAATTTTCAATATTCTATATCTTTTCAAAACGTCTGGTAAGGCATTCTGATTTTTTGTCTATGAACAAGTAATTATAAGTTTTACTTTGGAATATCTTGGAAATCTATCAGTAGGTAAGGTACGTTGCATATGTCCTTAAAATGTAGATTTCATTGTCCATCCTGTTACACTGTTTTGTCCATTCTGTTCCTGTTTTGTCCTCCCTGTTACCCGAGTCCTTACTGTTACCAGTATATTTTCCTAGTTTAAATTGCTTTGGCAGAGCACCTGTTTGAATAACTTTCTGTAACTGTTTATTCTAATCACAAAAATAATGTACAATTAATTATGTTTTTTTCAACTATAGCATACAAACATTCCGCAATTTGGCTTTTCATGAAGAAAAACCCGTAGATTTTGCTTCTGTTTGGTATATGGTAGTTTGACATGCTTTTAAATGCTCATATATTAGATGAATGACAAACATCTTGGCATTCAATGATATTTTTTTCATTTATTAACGGTTTACAAAAGATAATTTGATGAAAATTTTGAAATAGAGTTTTACAGCTCTTTTTATGAAAGTAACAGGAAGGACATTAAAGTTTAAATGACTAAGATAAAATATCAATATTTTCTTTTATGCAATGCATGGGATTTTAGTAGTTTATTACTATATTATTCAAATAGGGTAGGGTGGTGTAATTTCGACCGATTATTTTTTTGTACTTAGGATTTGTTAAAGTATGTCACTGTTATGTCATGCTAAAACTTTTACTGGATCCTTTTACCTTCGAAATAACTATTTTCTTTCAGATTACATCGATTTTGTATATATTTTTGGTCATAATATGAAATAAATGCGTTCGATTTACAAGATATGTGTGTTGGGTAATTTCGACCGCACACGGGGTATTTTCGACCGATGGGCCAATACAGAGGAAATAATTGGCGTCGGCTCTAATATAGTTTTAAAAATTTTTATTTCAATTTTTCTGTTGTACAGCATAAAAGATCGAGTAAAAGTACTGAAAACAATAATGACAATTTTCAAAATGTACCTAATTCGAAGAAATCGAGTGCACCAGATGTCTATGACGCCGATATGCCAATTGGCTAAGGCATGCTATACAAATGTACATGTTCAGGCATCTAAACTGCATGTAAATATAACAAATAATTTTTCAATACTGCAGTACTAGTTTCTACCAGGTATTAATGTACATAATTCTTATCCTAATATTTTTTTTCCGGACGGCCTTAAATTCCTTCTGATGACAGCAAATTGCGTCATTTTACATTGTTACCCACTGACGCCGTATTCATGTAGGGATAACATCGGCCGATTTCTGTTAAGCTGATTTGCAATTAAATTTATAAAAACTAAATACTATAAAACAAAAGGATATTCATTTCATTTTCAAAGTTATATCTGATCAATCTCACGTCAGGGATATCCATTGATTGTCTTTGCATGCAAGATTTATTCTGAGGAGATATTTCGCCGTGGTGGCAAAAAATATACTCGTCTGTAATTTTTCGATGAAAAAGCCTATTCTGTTGATGTAATTTTCCAATAAGGATCTTTATAACGCTAAAAGAAATAAAATTATTTTGGACACAATATATTAAAAATACTTTTTTCTGTATAATATAAATGTACATACACAATAACATGTATACGCCATAAACAAAATATATTAAGATATTTATGAACGGTCGAAATTAACCAGGTGGTCGAAATTACACCACCCTACCCTAAAGTTGAAAAAATCATAGTAAAACCACTTTAATTTTTCAAAAATATGTCATTCAAAAAATTGACTTTTTTTTTTTAAAATTACCCATTAGCAGGCAAATATCTTCAGCAGTACTGTATGCAGTAAAACGTGAAATACATATTAAAAGGTTGTTTGGTGTTTTTAAATATTTTGTTATGTAATTGAAAATAATTGATGTTCAGATGATCAAGGTTGTCTTTAACAATATAAGAAGTTTTTAACGCTGATATCTGTTGTGTGTACGTACCTTTCTAAAACACTATTGCCTAATTGTTAATACAATACAAAAACAGATCCACCGCCGATGTGTCTGCAGCTGCATCAATAGCAATTCGGCGTACAACTGCGATTGGTGTTGGGGTGTCAAGGCAAGAGTTTCAGGCTCATAGGAAGCAATTTCAGTTCTGGGCACAGCTTCTTGTATAATTTTCAATTGGGGGAACTATCAATGACCAAAGATTCCTCGACAAGCATAAATAAGGAGGGGGGTATTAGGCATTTTAATTGAGGTGACATGTAAAGTATTAATACCTGCTTTCTATTGCACTCTAAATATCGGCAAAGTAATGGTAAGAAATTGCCTTTACGACATTTTTAAGGGAAAACTGTAGTCTTTTAATTCAGGGATAGACAAAAGTAATTCATCCTTTGAAGTATAAATGTATACAACATAGTTTATAAAGCTATTTTCATTCAACTGCAATATTTCCGATGTAAAATTGGGTTTATTTTATTAATAGATAAAAATGATGCAAAAATATATATGTTTGAAATTGTTCTCAAATCCGATAAGATGTTTCTTTTCTTCTTCCTTCCATGTACATTTGTTATAATTTTTCTGCATCCCTAGTCTTACGTTTATTACGAGTGTCACGCTGTTGGTTAACTATGACTATGATTATATCGGGAAATTGAATTCACTATTGCATGTTTCATTTTGAGTGAAATGTTGATTAATTCAATTTTTTTCGAGTCATGCAGGCATACAAAAATAATGACGTCGCACCAACGTAATTTAACGTCGTGATGAAAATATAATACTTTTGCTGAAAAATTGTAAATCTTTGAAGTTTTTTTTTGCAAGAAATTGAGCGAAAACACATATTAATTTTTTTTTATAAATCGATTCTAAATTTACTTCACATTCATTGTATCGAGTAATATAAAATGCGTCTGCTTCGTTTTAATGTTATGATTATGGTTTTAAAATGCATATACCGGCAGAAAAGGGAAATTTTACTATATATTTCATTGAAAAAGCGTCACCTGTTCTCATCAACATTAGCGCATTTGAATTACGATTACAATCTAACCTCGCAGACGAATCTCATAACAATTTCAGAAAGAAAAATTTAAATCGAGAGGAGTTAGCTGACAAATTTGTAGCCTATGTTTTCAGGCAGACAGTAAACCCACAATCTACCTTAAGCTGACCCAGGAAATCTGTACTGATTGTACAGTGTATCTCTTTTTGTTTTGTTACACACACGAGGGTTGTCCGTTAAGTCCGTGGACAACATTAATGTGACAAAGATTGATAAAGTATATAAAACTAATATTTTCATTAAATTCATATTTCATTTTATTAACAGGCAAGTTTTAACATAAAAACAGCAGAAATAGTTATATTTTTCTCAGATACAAAAAAACACACAATCATACCCGGAACACTAAAACGAAAGTTCTTGACGTTACCCGACGTCAAAAGCTCAATACGAGTACATGTAAGGTTTATCAACATAGTCACCGTTTAACTCAATGCATTTTAATTCTTATGTCGCTTTAACCAGTCATAAAAATGTACACATAATTTTCAGGTTTCATACGTAAAATAATATGTAACAATGCCTGTCTCATATCCTGCAATCATCCAACCTCTGTCCGCGAAAAAACGATGTTATTTACGAAAATACGGAAAATTCACGTTACGAAATTCATCTTTACAGCACTGCAATCCCGGATTCATGGATTTCCTTCACACATGTCATCCTGTAAACTGTTTCGTGGTGCTCCAGGTCTCCATTCAAAGTCTTAATACGTTCTATTTCCACTATTGAAGAGTTATAGTTCTTGGAGCGTGTATCTATATATTTATCGTAATGGTACATCTAATGTCGATACGCATACCTCGGAAATGTCGTAATTTTATTAATTAATAAGGTATCATTTTTTGAGTTTTATTGAGATGTAAAACGGGTTGGTCACGTGATAAAATCCCATAAAGCCCGAAGGGCTCCAGGGAAGATTTGATCATGTGCCAACCCGTTGTACATCTCAATAAAACTCAAAAAATGATACCTTATTACTTATATTTACATTTGTGACTTATTCTTACTTTATATTTGCCTGCTTGTTACTTTTAACGCGTGAACTGCACTATTTTTCAAACCCAACGGCATGTATGTTATCCACTAAACGCGCGTCAACCCTTTATGACGCACAGAGAAATTACTTCGAACGTTTATCCAAACGCACATATACAGTGCAGGGAACTAATTTTGTTACATAAACCAGCATCAGGATCAGCATAAGTAGGATCAGGATAGAACTAGCATCAGCATCAGCATTTAAAAAAACAGCATTACTTGGATCAGCATATCAGCAAGCAAAGGATAGAACCAGCATTGACCAAAGTGAAAACAGATAAAGGAAAGTCATTTAATACAAATTACAAATAAAAATTACCCCAAAAATTATTTTTAATGGCTTAAAATAGCGATGCTGTTTTTGAATTATCCACTTCCGGCAGGATAATCCTACTTCCCGTAGCATTACTAGCATTGACCTAGTTTCAAACCAGCATCAGGATAAGAATCAAACCAGGATCAGGATAAGGATAACTAGCATCAAAATCAGCAAGCATAGGAAGCACCAAAATCAGCATTGATGCTGTAACAAAATTATTTCCCTGCACTGTATGACCTCTTGACCCCGTATCTGTATTTATACAGTTATAAAAACGCTTGCCTTCAGTAGTGTTACATAAAGGAAAACATTTGCAAATGTAAATATTGGACGATAAAGTAAGGGTTTTCGCTCTTTTTCACATAGGCGTCGGAACCGGGGGGGGGGGGTAGGGGGGGGCTTGTCCCCCCACTTTTTTTTCCAAATATATACTTAGTATAGACATTGAACATATCTTCGTAAGTTTAGCCCCCAACTTTCCACAGTTACGTCTTAGTATAGGTTAAAATTGGGAAAAGTGTTGGTGCTTGGAAGAAAATTTTTGGTACTGGAGGTCGAAATTTACTTCACATTCATTGTATCGAGTAATATAAAATGCGTCTGCTTCGTTTTAATGTTATGATTATGGTTTTAAAATGCATATACCGGCAGAAAAGGGACATTTTACTTTATATTTCATTGAAAAAGCGTCACCTGTTCTCATCAACATTAGCGCATTTGAATTACGATTACAATCTAACCTCGCAGACGAATCTCATAACAATTTCAGAAAGAAAAATTTAAATCGAGAGGAGTTAGCTGACAAATTTGTAGCCTATGTTTTCAGGCAGACAGTAAACCCACAATCTACCTTAAGCTGACCCAGGAAATCTGTACTGATTGTACAGTGTATCTCTTTTTGTTTTGTTACACACACGAGGGTTGTCCGTTAAGTCCGTGGACAACATTAATGTGACAAAGATTGATAAAGTATATAAAACTAATATTTTCATTAAATTCATATTTCATTTTATTAACAGGCAAGTTTTAACATAAAAACAGCAGAAATAGTTATATTTTTATCAGATAAAAAAAGACACACTCAT
Source organism: Saccostrea cuccullata (assembly GCF_032062105.1). Lineage (NCBI taxonomy): Eukaryota > Metazoa > Mollusca > Bivalvia > Ostreida > Ostreidae > Saccostrea > Saccostrea cuccullata. The sequence goes on from NW_026928510.1 coordinate 29,480, forward strand.
ACCCGGAGCACTAAAACAAAAATTCTTGACGTTTCCCGACGCCAAAAGCTAAATAAGAGCACATGTAAATTTTCTCTACATAGTCACCGTTTAACTCAAAACATTTCTTATGTCGGTTTAACCAGTCATAAAAATGTACACATAATTTTCAGGTTTCATACGTAAAATAATATGTAACAATACCTGTCTCATATCCTGCAATCATCCAACCTCTGTCCGCGAAAAAACGACGTTATTTACGAAAATATGGAAAATTCACGTTACGAAATTCATCTTTACAGCACTGCAATCTGGGATTCATGGATTTCCTTCACACATGTCATCCTGTAAACTGTTTCGTGGTGCTCCAGGTCTCCATTTAAAGTCTTAATACGTTCTATTTCCACTATTGAAGAGTTCTAGTTCTTGGAGCGTGTATCTATATATTTATCGTAATGGTACATCTAATGTCGATACGCATACCTCGGAAATGTCGTAATTTTATTAATTAAGAAATAAGGTATCATTTTTTGAGTTTTATTGAGATGTAAAACGGGTTGGTCAAGTGATAAAATCCCATAAAGCCCGAAGGGCTCCAGGGAAGATTTGATCATGTGCCAACCCGTTTTACATCTCAATAAAACTCAATTAATGATACCTTATTACTTATATTTACATTTGTGACTTATTCTTACTTTATATTTGCCTGCTTGTTACTTTTAACGCGTGAACTGCACTATTTTTCAAACCCAACGGCATGTATGCAATCCACTAAACGCGCGTCAACCCTTTATGACGTCACAGAGAAATTACTTCGAACGTTTATCCAAACGCACATATATGACCTCTTGACCCCGTATCTGTATTAATACAGTTATAAAAACGCTTGCTTTCAGTAGTGTTATATAAAGGAAGACATTTGCAAATGTAAATATTGGACGATAAAGTAAGGGTTTTCGCTCTTTTTCACATAGACGTCGGAACCGGGGGGGGGGGGGGGGCTAGGGGGGGGCTTGTCCCCCCACTTTTTTTTCCCAAATATATACTTAGTATAGACATTGAACATATCTTCGTAAGTTTAGCCCCCCACTTTCCACAGTTATGTCTAAGTATAGGTTAAAATTGGGAAAAGTGTTGGTGCTTGGAAGAAAATTTTTGGTACTGGAGGTCGATCCTAACAACCCCCCCCCCCCCCCCCCCCCCACGAAATAGGATTTTCGTGTTTGGGAAATAGACATTTCTTTTTTTTTTCTTGTCAGGTTTTTTGGAGGTACAAAAAAAAATTTCTTACACTTAGCCCCCCCCCCCCCACTTTCAATTTGCTTCCGACGCCATTGTTTCATATGTCTTTTCGTTGATCTATTCTTTAGTTAGACTGGCAATTGCACTTAACATTTAAAATTGGATTGATAGTGGCATGTTTTGTATTATCCACAATGCCATGCTGTCCCAGTCAGACGACCAAACGAGCCTCTAATTCTGAAGAGTTCACTAATGGAAATACAACGTATTCTGAAGTCAAAGTTGTAATTAAACATTAGAAATTGAAAAAAATTTTACATTTTTTTTAATTCACATTCAGTAAAGGAATAAATATATGCTAATAATTATAGATCTCAATGACACAACTTTTATTGAATTTTTACCTTGTCCGCGAACTTTACGGATAACCCTCGTATATGTGAACTAAATTATATAGTGAATGAACATTTTTTATACAAGTGGGCGTAGTTGGTAATGGGCCTCTTATTGCTAGTGGGCTTCTAATTTTGACTCAAAAATAATGAACATTCTTTATCTGGGTTCTTTAGCTGGGGTTGTGACATGACCCAGCGAGTTTTCCTTTGAAGTCAAGCATACTGTAACTGCGATACAAAACACTTTTTGTGGGCATTTCTTAGGCAACTGAACAGAAACTGTACTTTATCAGCAAAATCAAAGATACAGTACGGTTTATTTTTAGCGATGACGGAAAGCTGTATCCATATTCAGACACAATAATCGTTCAATTCGCATGATAGCACTGTTAGGAATTACTCAAAATTTTAGGTGATTTTATTAAGAATGAAATAAACTTATGAGTGTCGGATTCAAAAAAATTAGAAAGGAGGGAGTGTGGCAGTTCAAAAAGGATTACTTTGAACACCCCCCAACCCCAACCCCTTAACATCGTATTTCGAGGGGGGGGGGGTAGGTTTATAATCAACCAAGACACTATGTGCGTGAAATCGTTACTTGCTGATAAATTAAAAAGAGTATGTATTTACGATTGGCAAAAATAATTTACAAAATCGAAAAAAGAAAAAAAAAACTTAAAGTTGGGTGGGATGGGGGGGACATGTGAGTGAGTACTGGATTCCCCTTTGGTTACTCTACATTTTATTTAGAACATGAAAGTAAAATTCCCCCAGGTGGAGGACATTGTCGGAGATTTCTCTCAGAATACGATATCATGCATTTTTGTTTCAAAATACATACGATTCTTATATATAAAAATGTTTTGCATTAATTCTTAAATTTAAAATGTCAACAAGAGCTGAATAGATAAAAAAAACCTACCCAATCAAATTTAAATTATTTCTTTGGAAAACAAATTATATAATGCATCCCCCAAATGATTATTTAAATAATAGTAAATAATTACATGTACCTGCACGTCCACCTCACTCGACATTTCAGTTGCGAATGCTTAAAATGGGATACTAAATCAACTTTTTGCTAAAATCGATTGGTTGAGAGATATGTACCCAAATATAAATGTAAATTGGTAAGGTCATTAGAAAGGTCATGTCACAAGTCATTTAGAATACTCTTTTCCTACTGTATCGGAGATACAGGGCGGGGCTGTCGCTCTCGCCTCAAGCTCCGCCCTGTATCTACGATACAGTTGGAAACTCGTACTCTAAATATTACTTGTATCTTCTTTATAAAGAAACATTTATGTACCATCTGTTGTATCAAAGTTTGTTTGTTGTTTAACGTCCCTCCCAAGAATTTTTCACTCCTATGGATACTTTCATCACCTGCATACGAGTGTATATATATGTTAGTTGATTCGATACGCAAGAACTTGCTCTACTTATGAACAATTTCTAAAACGAGGTAAATTATTGACAAGCAAATTGATGAAACAAGAATATTAACAGTCTCGTTTAGAGTCATCACTTCGAAAGTTCTACGGTTGATACATGACATTGTGAGCAAATAAAATTGATCATTGAGTCAAATGCTGACTGACGTTTTTCATACCAATTGTTAGTCCATTATTTATACACTGAATGACGATGGATTTTCCCGTTATTTCTTGATCATGACAATGAGCACACGGCAGATTTGACCGGTCTGCAGGGGATGCTACTCCTCCATGGCACCTTATCCCACCTCTGATGTTTCGGAGGTCCGTATTTGCTCTGCTCCTATTTTGTATTGTTTTATGGACTTTGATATTGAATTCAGTTCGTCATCCCCATATCCTTCATTTTGCATGAGCCATTTAGTTTTGGTGAGTCAGTCTGACTGTTTATCTACAGAAACCTCAATTTTAGTTACAGCTTTTGAAATGTTTGTGTTAAGTTTTACAGATTTCACAAGTGTACTTCCTGTACATGCTTCTTTTGGAACCAATATGTTTGACCTCTTGACCTTGTTGTTTAACCCACTTTTGAAAAACCTGATCCTTGGCCATAGCTTCTAAATAGTATAAATCTAGGGTGTTCATATTTCTTGGGTGTATTTCTTACGAAAAGACCTTTCTTTGATCATGAGTGCGTTTATATTTCTTGGGAAAAGACCTTTTTTTGGGTGCCAACTGTTTTGACCTCGTGAATTTGAAATTGGAGTTTGATCCACATTTCAAAGAAGTCAACCTCGACCTTAATTTCTGATCAGGTGATGCTATAGTTTTTATATTTCCAATTTAGTGTAGATCTCAAATTGTCACGGCCCCGGGAGTAGGTTGGGAAACAGTGAGTAATATAAGAGAAAACTCTGGCTGAGAACATGTGCCAAGTTTTTCGGTTGGGCGATGTGGCCATGGGCCTCTTATTTGTATGTGTACTATGAATGAATTTTCAGCGTCATCTTCCTTTTGTGCTGTAATTAATTTTAAACTTTCCTTTTTAAAGTACAGTTTTCACTTTCATTAGCTACAAAAGTGTAGCGCTAAGGTTTTATATTAAGTCTCTGACAATAACGCTACAGATCCCGTAATGGAAATAATGGCGAGAATTTCTCCACTGTCCAATACTGGGCAGTCATATTTCCCTCCCTAAATTAAGAGACATTTGTTAACCAACTTTTTTTATACTCCCGGAATCGGACTCTAGTTTCTTTTTCATATATACAGACCGTTTTGTATTTTCTGTCAGTCTACAAAAAAGAACACAACAAGCAAGCACAGAAATTAGTCAGAATAATTGGGAGGCAAATAAATTTATGGAGTGAATAAGTTGATTGACTAATGCTAGAGTTTGAGCACTATAAAACTAAAAAAAGAAAGGAATGAAAATGAATTCCAAAAATAATCATAAACCCCAAAACCCATATAATCTACCCTTTATATAAGTAACATTGATAATTGTATGTACATGTATATATGAAAAATATATAAATTAAGCATATAAAGTGAAAAAAAGGTAAGTGATAAAGAGAAACAAAAATGAGTTTTTCCAACAATCGGTGGTAATTTTCCCCCGAACATAAATCCATACATAATAATACTATACATATTGCTAAATCTCAATTATAGCTATATCTTTGGATAAGTTTAATCCATCTCATTGGACAGAAAACTATGTATTGCTAAAACCTACATCAAAACATTTAAACTACAATTATATCTGATATCAAAACAACATATTAAAGGTTTCTTTCAAATCAGAAACTGTCATCTCTCGGTGTCAAATATTAATCAATGGATTAGATAAGCCTCGGCCTTTGTCCTCGGGTAACTAGGCGCTGAGAGCCATCCTGATCTGTCTGTCATTTTTTCCCTCAGACAAGCATGTGTCGCTCAGAAGTGGATGGTCAGTTTTCTGTAGATATTTCTGAAAATTCAGACATAAGGTAACTTTATTAATTCTCAAAATATTATGAATGAACTTTCATGACATGATCATCATCATAACAAATATAAGATCTAGTTTTGCTTTAAGGAAAAACTTACAAATTTGGATAAAATACACCAGAACATTAATTAATAAAAGGTTGTTTGGGACAATTAAGTGTAAATCAAGATGCGTCATTTGTCCATATTGATCATAAACTTAA
>NW_026928511.1:0-33837 GCF_032062105.1 Saccostrea cuccullata
AATGTAAGGTGACCTATGATCCCTCTGATGATGTACAATATAAGGTGACCACTGGTCTCCCTAATGATGTTAAATATAGGGTGGCCTCTGGTCCCCCTACTGATGTACAATGTAAGGTGATCTTTGGTCCCCCTATTGATTTACAATATGAGGTTACCTCTGGTCACCCTTTATTACTTTCACGTTTCTGCCAATATATGTATTAGAAAGTTGATCTTTATAAAGTTATAAATATGATTATTTTGGAGTAAGACAAAGAAAATTGTCTATCATATAAAATTCAATTTATATATAAGGTGACCTGAGGTCTCCGTATTGATATCGATGAATTTACTTTTGTGCCTTTAATGCCTGGAGAGTTCCTAGAATGTTTTATTACTACGCAAAATGACGAACTATTTGCGGGGGACCCCAGGTCCTAGTTGAGCGTACGTTTTATCCTTCTGCTCTTAAAACCGGAAGTGTGAGTTCGTAAATTTGAAATCTTGATCCCGACTCAAATTTGACATCGGAAAGAAAAAAATGTTGTTTTTTTTCTGAAAGTTCAAAACCTTGAGCGGAGGGTTTGTAAAACTGAAAATAAAATAAATCCTGACCTTAAATATGTAATTAGATCATTAGTATATTAACCAGGAGCAAAGGATAAGATGTTCAAAGAATTCATGCATTTCATTATATAATCATTAGAGCCCCTCCCTAAAACAAGAACCCCTGACCCTGGGGCCATAAAATTCACAATTTTGGTAGAGGCACTCTTGCTCATCATAACTATGTACTAAGTTAGTTTATTTAATACCCAGGAGCAGAGAAGAAGATTTTCAAAGAATTCCTGTATTTTCACTATATAATCAATAGAGCCCCACCCTAACACCAGAACCCCTGACCCTGGGGCCATAAAATTCACAATTTTGGTAGAGGTACTCTTGCTCATCATAACTATGTACTAAGTTGGTTTATTTAATACCCAGGAGCAGAGAAGAAGATTTTCAAAGAAATAATGCATTTTCACTACCTACTTATTTAGCCCCGCCCTAGCTCTAGAACCCCTGACCCCAGGGCCATGAATTTCACAATTTTGATAGAGGACTCATCACTAATTACAATCATGCAAACAGTTTGACTGCTTGATGTCCAGGAGTAAAGAAGAAGATTTTTAAAGATTGCATTAATTTTAGTGGTTTTGGCCCCACCCCTCAGGCCCCAGGGGGCAGGGATCATGAAATTCACAATTTTTGTTCCCCTTCACCCATAGATGCTTTGTGCCAAATTTGGTTGAAATTGGTCCAGTAGTTGCAGAGAAGAAGCTGAAAATGTTCAAATGTTAACACACGACGGACGACGGACGACGCACGACGACGGACGAAATTAAACAGATAGCAATAGGTCACCTGAGTTTACTCAGGTGACCTAAAAAAGATACTCAGTTATTATAGTTATCTTGTAAGTTCAATGCTTGATCATTTCAGCTGTAGTTGTGACAGTGTCTTGTTCATTTTTCCAGTGGTTGTGACAGTGTCTTGTTCATTTTTCTAGAGCCGTATTCACCGGATACCACGGAGTCAGTGGCGGCCGGACTGATCGTCGGAATTGTCTTCGGAATTTTCTTCTTTCTTGTCGTGGGAGCCATCATTATAGCGTGCTGCTACAGACGAGCCCAGGAACTAAAACGCATGGCGATGTACAACAATTCTAATGCTACCGCTGGAGGACGCAGCTGGACCAATGGGGATATCAAATAACTACGAGGCCTACTAAAGAACTGATATTTGACCTGATGAAAAAATATTTCTAACAAATTATCAATTTGAACATTACATTTCATATTTCTGGGGTGAAAATATTAATGATCGAAGCTAATAATATATACTAAAATACACTTTTAGTGGATAATAAGTAGATTTTTTTGCTATTTACGTATTAACGAGGCCCAATAACGAAAACGAGATGATAAAAAACTTTAATTCTTGGAAGTATATTTGTAATATGTATTAAGGTAAGAAAAAAATAGAGTGAAATTTTGTTACCTTGCTTTTATTGTAGTTAAATTAAAATGATGAAGTGTTCTATTTTCACATATATCATGCAATTATCATATTCCTCTTTTAAAAAAGAAATTTGGAGGTAGCCTTTATTGCACTGAAAAGGGAACATAACAAAACACAAATATAGGACTTATTGTATCCTGTTTATCCATGAACTAGATATTTTTACACGTCACAATGGGTTTTACATATAAAATCAACAAACGATAGTAATACTGTATAAGTTTCTAAAAATGAAATTCTTACATTATTAAATAAATTTCGCTCCATGCTTTATTTTTTTACTTAACACACGACGTTGTTTTACGTGGGGAAAAAAAGGGGGGGGGTAAAAAGGCGACAAAATTACGAATTTTACTTAGATCATGTATTATACATGTTGTATTGAAAAATAAAATATTTTGTTGGTTGCATTTGAATGATTACAGAGACTTATTGTTTATATACATACATATACTCATCAACATGTTCATGAGAAATACTAAAACCGTTTAATTTTATGCAAGATCAGCGAAACATTATAGCGCAATTTGACGTTGTGACGTTATTGTATTCAATTGTGACGGCAGTCAAGGGTACTGTGACGTGCCTGAGTCGACGCTGCGTTAAAACGTATATATGCGCATATCCAGTAGATCGGGCCTCGTTAATATGACCATTTGTGTTCTGCAGTACATGTCCATTGTCCAGTTCCATATTGTAATCGGTAAATTGATTTCTGTACATTAACGAAAAATTTTCTTTGAACCCACTGAGTACGGTCACCATTTTCCCATGAAAAATGTTTACCTTAAATTGCTTGAAGAGGTTGCGAATTAACAATTTGAAAACTATTTGGCCCTGCTGCAATTATAACAATAAAGAAAATGGCCTTACTGTTTTGAAGGTTTTAGCTCACCTGAACTGAAAGCTGTAGTGAACCTTTTTGATCATCTATTGCATCCATCTTCTTGTAAATTTTAATGATAGTAGCTAGTGTTATACTAAAATACACTTTTAGTGGATAATAAGTAGATTTTTTTGCTATGTATTAAGGTATATTCACAAAACTCGATGACCTGATATTTTGAATGACCTGATATTTTTTTTTTTACTTTAAAGACCTGATTTTTAGCTCTACTGGTCAGAGACCAGAAGAGCTTATGCAATAGTAATGCGTCCGTCTGTCTGTCTGTCTGTAAACAATTTTTCAAAATCCTACAGTTTTGGTCTGATTTCAATATAACTTGGCACACAAGTAGACTACACTAAGATACACTCTAAAATCCTGGGGGGGGGGGGGGGGAGGTGCTGGGATGCTGCAATCCAACGTCCTTTCTCATGAACACACGCACGTAAAATGTTTATTAAAAATACTGACAGGAAGGAGAGATTATCCATGCGGTCACCTGACAAAAACTACATTTTCTATTGGTGTAATTAAAAATCATGCTAAAAAATCTGTGACATGACGTTTGATTGGCCATGATACAAGAAAGTTATTGAATATTTATTATGCGTATCCTGATTTATTTGGACGAAGGGCGGAGACTCGTGCTTCGCACTCGTCACCGCCCTTCGTCCAAATAACTCAGGATACACCATAATACACTGTAAATATACAATAACTATGTATTACTTGGAATATCATTAATTTTAAGTAAGCAGAAACAGCCAACCTCGTTACTTCATAATTTTTATTTTATAAAGATTCCCATACTAGTTAATATTTCTGCTTCGCCCTTTTTAAAGAGGAGAAAAAAATTATCACCAGCTAGTCTAGATCGACCTCCAATATGGCGACTAACGAAAAATAGCTATATCCTATCGGGTCTATATTACAATGTCTTTGCTATGATGTATACTGCAGAGATGTGCATGAATATATGGGGTTATAGTTCTTTTTTGAGGTCAGTTGTAGAGGTTTGTTGCAAGATAAACCAAATACATGGTTAATGCCTTGAAATATATAAGCACGTCTCGCCCTCTATACATCACGTACGTTTTCTTACCCTGGAACTAAAATATATCGCTTAATATTTAATATGTGTAAGACTTTATATTTTTACTTTTGTCAATCTGACATTTATCAAAGTTGTTTTTCCCACACTTGTTTAAACGAATCAAAATCGGGTCAATATTATAATATTTACTAAGTGATGCTTTATAACACATGTACTTTATGCCTTATCATACATCGAGATTAGTACTTTTATTAAAAAAATTCATTATCTATTTAATAATTTCGTTTCTTATTCAGCATGTTTAGCGTAATTTCGTTTTTTATTGAACACATAGTTTCTATTAGATACGTTTAATTTTGTATTTATGATAATTTTATGAAATATTTTCGTTTATCAAAAAAATTATTTATGCCTTAAATTGTTTTTGTATGCAATATTGGGCTTCCGTATACTTTTGGGCTTCCGTAGATAACCAGGAAATGCTCTGACTAGATGTTGAGAGTTGCAAATTGCCTATTGTTTACGCACGCAATTAGTGTGGTTAGTGAAGGAGAGGGGAAAGTAAGTATGTATAAATGAATGTCAATGACTATATATTCAACTAAACGACCATTTCAAAGTATACATCTTATTGTCACACGTGTACCGTCACGTGTGTTGTGAAAGAAAAAACGGAAATGCGGCCTGCATGCATAGAACCACGCCCACGCGAATCATGAATGGCAGTTGGAACCGATTAGGGGGATGGGGCGACCAAATAATTATATAATTATAGAATACTGCAGAAAACATAGCTACTGGTTGCTTTTGCAAGCAAGGAGGACGACATTGTTGAACACAGCGTTATTTATATATTGATTTTCTCCAAAAGCACAGCGGATCAGGTGGAACCTTTTCCTAATAGATGGTCGACATTATTAAAACTAGGATATTAGTATCTTAAACATGTTTTAAAAAGATAATTCGTTTTTGGAGGTTAAGGTTGCCTTAGCGAAATTTGATGTATATATATACTGTTCTTAAACCAATCCCGGCACTAATGTAAACAACCCGAAAATGAAAGTAGATTTTTTAACTAAACATGATACATGTTACACCATAGACCTAAAACGAAGGGACCGCCGACTCCTATGACGTCACAATAGATATCACTATACGATCTCCCTCCGATTGCAGCGCCCTCACCGGGATGTATAGCAAACATCCGGCAGTACAAAGATTACGTTATTTACATCTACATTGTCGAGATATTTTAGCATGGAATGAATTAAACTTTTGCCGAATGTACCAAATTCTTTTTACTAATACACTAAAGAGTTCTTTGAGCAGCTTTTGAGGTATTTATCTTGTTTTTAAGTGTATAAAAAGCTATACAGTTTGAGTATTTAACATGACAGATGATGACCATGATCACAGAGAAGCTGTCAAAATGCATGCGAGGTTGCTCAAGATGCTGCTCGATGAAAAAAAAGTACATATATAAGAAATAGATAGGCCTATTGATACGTGAATTTTTTAAAGAGCAAACATCTTAAGCTTAATAGCAGTGTTTGACAACGCTGATATCGCAACAGACCCAATGCATGACTAGGGTACAGTAACACAAATAATGAGTACTAATAGGAGTATTCTTTGGCAAGCCTATACCCACCCCATTTTTTTTATTATAATGTAGGCAAGAAGTTTGATCCTAACCCACCCCCCACCCCCCCCCCCCCCCCCAACCCACCCCCGAAAGGATTTTCGAGTTTGTACGAAATGGACACATTTTCCTTTTTTTTTTTAGCTTGTCTAACTTTTTTAGGGTTTGAAATTTACCATAGGGCTAAAAGGGGTAAAGTTGTTCCCATTTAAATATGATTCTTTTAATATAAAAAGAACATTTTCCTTAAAGTCCTACCTAACAAGGTATAGGGAGTATTATTTCATATAAAGAAAAAAAGGATAAGATTTACAGGTGCCTATGTGTTTTTAGCTACAGTAAGTTATTAAAACATCTATTCAAGATCAAACAGTTTGATCATATTGGCAGTAGATCTTGCATATAAAATAATTACTAATGTTTGTTCTTCAAAGCTGCTGAACATGATGATCAGCGATTATGATTTTGCTTTTTGTAGTTGTGATTGATTACATTGAAAATAAATATTTTAAAAAGACATTAAATATACCATACATGTACATCTAAAACAGTGCTCACCAATATAAGCTCACTATAGAAAAGGAAAAGTCTAAAATTAAATGTAACAATGATTTTAATAATTATATTTCATTACAGTCACATTATATTATTTAATATTTATATTGATGTAGTTTGTCTTTGAGTTATGATATACAAAAGTTAATTATAATCACATTCTGGATATACACAGTATAGTTGAAAAAATTGAAGTTGAATTAAATCATTGAAATCCAGTCATGTGCAACTCAGCTGTGCATACATGGGACACACCACTTGGCACTTGTTGATTTAATCCTCTGCAGGTTTGTGATCAATCTTTGTTCTTTCACATTTAACTCATCAAACCAGGTGGTACATGGAATGAGCATGTTCTAAAATATTTTCCAGTGTTTGGTGTGCAAGGCAGACCCATATTCTCATTTGAGACACGGACAGGTTATCTACAAAACCTATGGGGAAAAATGAAAAAAAAAATCTCTTAGAAAATCTTTTCAACACTGACAATGTTGTAATCCTGAATTAACACGATTACATAAATTACAGAAATCCAACTTTTAAAAAATACATAATTATGAAGATCATTCACGGGAACATTTAGTCTCACTTTATTAAGTTGTTGATCTATAACCTGTAAATGGTACAGGTGCTTGAGGACAGACCCCCCCCCCCCAATATAGACCCCCGGGCCTGTTAGACTTTTTCACATAAATATAGACCCCAGGGCCTATATTCTATATACTTTATAGACTTTTTCACTTAAATTATATATGGATGACACATTTGTGATAAAATCTATCCTATCAATATTAAGAAAATTTGATTATAAACTAACATTCTATAAAAATTTTACCCCACCCTCGTTGATTTTTATATAGAGTGTAGGGTAGATTCTAAAGAACGTTTGCTTTAGGAAATTTTCTAATTTTTTGTACAGATCTTATCACAAACAATGAAAGATTATTTATGAGAAAAAAGCCAAGGGGTCTATATTGAAAAAGGGTGTCCCATCCTCAAGCACTTATGGTAAACGGCACTTCACAATGTATTTATTATTTATATCAATTCAGCGAAGATCTAGAATTGGTCGTTGTTCAAATATTGGTAGATAAATTGTGTCCTTATTTTGTAAAATAATTAAGAAGATAAACATGTACTACCGTAAAATATAATCGACAGCATTCAAGAGATGTCACGTCGTAGTCAGCTGATGTCTGCAGTTAAAACGTTTCCATCGACTCCAGAGCGTAAAGTTATAACTTCCGAAGTAGTAAATCGAGATCATTTCGTCGAAGACAGCTTAGATGAGTGATTGATTTTTCTAATTTCTTGTTATTTTCTTAAAGAATGCAGAAATCCGTGATGTGACAACATTGATTTCATTACAGGAAGTCTGTTTCTATACATCCCGGTGAGGGCGCTGCAAGCGCATGAAGATAGTGATTGTGACGTCATAAGTCGGCGGTCCCTTCGTTTTAGGTCTATGGTTACACTTGATAACAACCTCGTGGTAGAAATTTATAGGCCTAATCATTAGGTATAATGAAAATGAACTTCATGTCAAAGATGTATACAACATGAGAAGATTTAGCAAAATGGCTGTAAATAAGCTGTAAATAAGCTGCAGAGGTTCCCTCATTATTTAAAAAAACTTTCACAGAATCTTTATTACATATTGCCATTGTGCCATTGTGCACATACTATTTTACTTTTGATCCAACACATATTTTGGGTTTCCACAGCAAAACATGGACACTGCCATTATGCCATATGGGAGGCGGGAGTGTCATTAAGTGAGCTCATACCTCTAGTTTGTTACAGGAAAGGGGACAATGTATGGCTGGACGTGTGGAATCAAACCCGGGACCCCTACATCACAAGTCAGGTGCTTTACTCACTGAGCTCTCCTGGCTGATATCCATGGCCTAAACAATCACAGATTCGATCGGTAAACTATATCTATATGAGGCTTATATATTTCAGAGTGTACGAATGTCTTGGTAACCCTAAACATTTCCTGGCATTGTGTGTCATACGGTATGCCGTAATACAGTGAACATCAATTGCAAGTTTCTTTGACTAAGTAACAACAAGTCCGATCTTCAACAACTGTGTAGCCTTGATGACACTACAGAGTGGATCGACCCAGCTTATCCAACTTCTTGCTTCTCACCAAAATGCACCACCATTGGTAGGAAGCGGAGGGCCATCTCATAGAATGATATTAAAATATTAAATGTAAATTTTCAGAATGTCAAAAACAAAAAGGCTGAACAAGAAACCGGATTGAAACAATTCAAGCATACCTTAGTAGGAACAGAAACTTGGATTAACCCAAAAATGCAAAGCTCAAAAATAAAGTTATTTACTAAAAACAAAACCTACAACACATATAGAAGAGATAGATCTGATGACCATAGAGATGTTCTTTTAGTTGTAAGATCAGCAATAAATAGGTTAACAGCAAAGGGAAGAGACATAGAAAGTCTATTTTCCAACCTGTCATTTAGAGATCAAACTCCACTTCTTGTTGGTGCACTCAACAGACCGCCAAGCTCTTCACTTGAGCATATGGAGGAAATCTGCAACCAATTAGAAAAATCGGTGTTATAATTTGAAGGATATTTCAACCTACTCGACATAGATTGGCCAATACAGTCTAAAAAATAGAAATCACTGCTAATCCGCTATAAAGCAACGTTTCATGCAGTGCATACTCGACTGTAGTTTACAACAAATGGCTTACTTTCCAACACGCCAAAGTCATCAACTCTGGACCTCTTCTTGACAAAATGGCCATAGTTTGTAAGTCGAAGTGACGCTGTCCCATGGTCTAGTAGACTATATCATTACACCGTTCACATCATATCGAGTGTCTCTCATAAAGGAGTAAAATCTACTTATGGAAAAGGACTGACCTTGTTTCAGTCTGTATATAAAATTGAGAGAATTCTGTGATACGTTTGATCATGTAAGCTTTTGTAGCTCAGTACTGGGGATGTGGAATTTTATGAAAATCAGTCTTCTTACCACCCAGGAGGATTTCATTCCCTCCAAACCTCCACCAGATAAAGTCAACTATACAGTAAAGAAGATTACCAGACACAGAAGAACACAAGCTTCAAAAGGGTTAGAAAGACAGGGAAAAGGGATATGGGATAAAAATCAGAGACTAAAGAAAGAAGCTAGAACACCTGTCAGAGTGCCTATACATGTAATGAGTATACCAGGAACATCATCAGCCCTCATACATCCACAAACCCAATGCGTTCAAGAATCATCAGGAGTTTACCACTTGAGAATAAGCGTGGTGTGCATCGAAGTTAAGTGTGAATTAAAGATCTGCAAGTGAAACCTGATTGTTAATGCTGATTAGTGTGTAACGTCACATCATCAAATTCAGCAGGATTCAACAAGTACGAAGATAACAGTTAGCCATTTGTTTGACAGTAGGTCCCACACTACTGAAAATAATGAAACAGGTGCAATTAATGTAGCATTTACCTTTCTCCAATCCTCGGGTTATTTTGAGGTGATTAAAAAATAGAAAGTATATAGTTATGTTTACAGTTGATTCATAGATATTCATTCTCTTGAAATAATGCTTTATTCCGTAGGCATTTACAGTTTTCGGCAAAATAAATTCATATATTGAGATACTGGTAAAAAAAAATTATCCCTTTTACAACGCAAGATCTTTCACAACTAAGCTGGTCCAACTGACAATGTTGAATGTAGACTAAAATCTCTATACTTGAAGGGACACTTTATATCTATAAAACCAGGTCACCGTGTATATCCCACTTTGTTGTGCACGGAGTATAGGTTTTCGAATCGATATAAAGGGGACCAAAGTATGAATCCTAAACAAAGATACTCTGCCTATTAAATTCAGCTACAGATGCATATCTGTAGTATGCTGAGTCAATGGGATTTTCATAGATTTAACATTTGTAATTCAACAATTAATTTAAAAAAATGATTTATGTAATTATTGTTAAGTACTTTTTTCATTCCAGTAAGAGCAAAACAAGAAGGTGAAAGAAAAATGGATATTGCCTTTGTTGCGTATGTAATAAAATGTTAAATCAAGTACAAATCTTTTTTTCTTCGAAGTTATAATGAAATGAAGCTATAAAAGGAAATCAGGTATTGGTAACAAGTCTTAAGAATATTTTTCCTTAAAAAATGCAAACGAAATCTTTACTCTTATTTTATTTTAAAACATGACTTAGGAAAAATCATTATCAAACATCGGTGATGAGAAGCCTAACGATAAAAATATTTACTCCGCATTGTATATATAAAGAGATTATTTCAATTTGTTAGTAATTTCTTTCTTGACAGAAACTTTCCATGTGCCTCATTGTCTTTTAATTTGACTGCTCACAATAATGCATTACTTCTGGATATGGAAGAGTTAAAAGTATGCCTCTCCACTAACATTAAGATCGAGGAAAGAGAAGAGAAAGGTATAGTCTTAAAGATGTATACTTGTTTGTGTAACAGCTAGAAGGGGAGAAAATGTATGGCTTGACCGGAAATGGAACCCTGGACCCTAGCATTACTCTACTGACTGGACTTCCCAGATCTATATTTTTTTTTAAAGATGCAGATAATAGATAGAGAATATGATTTAAAGAATTTCCTTTAAAATGAAATGAAATGATTTAGCATGCACATTTATTAAACATGATGGACATAATTATTACACGGAGACTTATAGAAACATAACAAAAGTAACATTTGATCATTATGAGGAGATAAATCACACTTAATTAACACATCGTGAAATGGTGTTTAAATTTTATAAGATTTTTTATTGTTTGGTAATTTTTCTTATACATATTATTAGTTTTATTTCCTTCCTCTTGCTTTTTGTAGAAAAATGCACTGAGGTAAAGACGAAGAAAATCTTATCAATAGCAAAGATCAAGTTATGTCCCTTTTCTTTAGTACAATAATCATTCTCCAAAATAAGTTAATTTTACTTATTATGATTACTTCTAATCCAAAATTAACATTTTTTGCATTCTAAAGTTTATTCCTAACAAAACAATCTAATTTCATACAACTATAATGTAGTTTGATGTTCGAATTGTAAATGTAATGGGAGTTTTGGTTTAAATGAGTTTTGTAACGATACATTTTTTTTCCTATAAGAATTATAAACACACAGTAAAACTATATTTTAAATTGAAATGTTCCCACAAAAATATGGAAATAATAACAGCTTGCTCATATTTTATTTTTTTCTTTCTTCAGGAGAAGTATGTAATGTAACATATTTTGAAACTGGGCAGAAGGATACTTTGGATTATTCAGTCATCAAATATAGCTTTGAGTTTAGATACTTGGGAAGGACTAAGTTGGTAGAGGTAAGTTGTTTTGTTGCTTAAGACCTGACCTAAAGACTTAATTAAATTATGTAGCTTTTCTGATCAAGAAGAATCCATCATCCATCTTTCATGTATCAAATGTTGTGTATTGACTTTTTTGACTGTAACTTTATTTTAGAGAATCTAGACTGAAATGTGTCTGTCCATTGATTTTATATTTTAAAAAGCGACCATAATGACCCCCTTGGATAAAAAATATACATAAAGTTTATATTAAATCTTATATTTATGCATTCAATTTCGTACTTTTAAAAATAATAGAGAAGCAAAATTCCAAACAAAGAAAATGTTTCTCTTATTCATATATAAAGATATGACTTTAATACACTATATTAACAATGTATTTTTTGTGTATTTATTTTTTTTGGGGGGGGGTATTTTTTAAAATTTTTTTTTTTAGAAAGAAAAAAAAAATTTAGTAATTTTACCAAAAAATCCATACAATTAAATTTGGTACAATGATTTGACTGTGTAATTTACAGAAAGTTGGTCTGTATTAATTTTGTATTAAATTTGAACTCAGTAATTTAACAGAGATTGCTTTTTCAGAAATATGGTCTGTATTTTTAAAGTAAATTCGAACTTTATACAATTACAGAAAATTCGATACAGTTAGTCAGCCTTTTTTATTTGAGTTGGAATTAATATTTTCCTTTTACATATTTTAAATACTGAAAATTCTTCTAATGAACTTACTTGTATGAAATACAGAAATTCCATGCAAAACGTCTGCTTGATTATACCCTAACAAGAAGACTACATGTATAGCTAACTAATTAAAAGTGATAACATTGACACCATGGAAACTTTGTTTTACTATACATGTAATAAAGATAACGTTGACACTTTGATACTACAGTGAAAACCGTGAAAACTTCAATAGATTAATATAGTGATCACTATGAAAACTTTGATTTACTATTGTGATAACTTCGAAAACATTGATTTACTATAATAGTGATAACTATAACACTATAGTGGTCACTTTGAAAACTTTGCTTTATTTTAGTGAGTTTACCATTTTAATTTACTTTAATTAGCTATAATAGTATTGGGGGGGGGGGGGTATTTATAGTGCACAATTTTAGTTAGAACATTTCGTTGACTTAAAAATGTTATTTATTCATTAAAAACTTAGTATTGGTTAGGAGGTCATTAATTTATTTAGAACTTAAACTTATGTAGTTCCAATCAATAATCACTGGTAACATAAAGAAATACTTTTCTTCATACTTGTGTTGAATCAAGCGTGTTTACAACTTGTACGTATTTACAACTTTAGCGTTTCAGCTGGCCTTGCATGCTTCATATATATTACTATACATAGAAATCAGGTGGTTTACCTGTGTTTATGTAAATGGAAAATTCCAACAACTACTGTATATCCAGGTCAATCAATATGCGCTATTTTTAAGCTACTGGAGTATTCGGCTGTAAAGAACTGTATTCAAATTATTTTAAAAGAACTTAATGTAATGATCTTAGAATGCTCCGTTTTAGAAAGAGTTGTGAAACCACCAAGCCTAGTACTATACATACTTGTATATTGACATGTACGATACTTTTTTAGAAAATATGTCATTCTCTTTATAGATATCTAAAAATGTCTGAAATAAAATGTTAAGCATTTATACTTTACCTTGACTTTAAAACCATGGTATCGTTTATGTTGTCCATGCTACAGAGGTTTGTATATAATTCCGCGCGTGTTGATCCTTATTTGTGAATTTGAGGTTTCTCTCACGGGGTCAATTTGTATATAAAGAAAACAAGACGACTGACCTGAATTGTTTCTGTTTTGTAATCGGAAATTTCCATTAGAAAAGAGGGAATGATATTAAGACTCTAAAAAAATTTTAATTTTAGATCTCGTAAATACATTTTCTGAAACTGTTAAATATAATTGCTATTTAAACATCGGAAGTATGAGCATATATAGGACGCTATATGATTAGTCATAATTTAAAAATCTCCCTTCCTGGACTCTGATTGGTTAAGTTTGAATAACATTTTACGTTGAGCGCCATTTTGAAATATGTATTTAGATAGCCAGGATTATTTGTAATATTAAGCTGTAGCTAGAAAATAGTTGTGTAAAATGGGTCGAATAATAGATATTCAGCTTCAGCTTGTTATCCTGGATCACATTTATGAACAAGGAAAGGTGCAAACGAAAGGAGGCTGGAGTTTTTCAAGCACCATGATCTGGCTTTCCTGGTGTAAACAAGATCTTGTTGTTATAGTATGGTTATTTTTATCTTTTTATTTAAGAAAAAAAAATATATGTAAAGTGTTTTTGTGCAAATATTGTTAACGTTTTGATTATATAATTGACTTATTCTTACTTGGCAAATAAGCTGAAATGCAACATATATAAAAAGTAGTATTTGGCATTTTTATCGTATATGACTTCCTCTGCTTCCAGCGAAAAATAATATACATGCAATGTTCATTAAAAGCTTGTTTCTTCCATCTGTATGCCAATAACAACGAGAGGAGGAGGGGTTAGCCCTGATAATCATTTTTAATCTGTAACTCTTCCTATACAATGTACTACCAAAAAAGAAAAATTATCAATTCTTTCACCATATATTTATCTCATCTAAACCAGATTTCAGATAGTAAAGATATCTCGATTCAATTTTGCTGAAATCGTGACCCTCGAGGTAGAATGGGGTCTCAATTGGGAGGGGGGATTTCACATAAATAAATATAGGGGAAAGTTGGAAATCTTCACAAGAATAAGAAAGGCATGATTAATCATTTTGAAATGAAAGTATCTTAAGAATGTTGATTTAATATTGATAAAACATGACCCTTGGGGAGGATTTGGCCATAAGTTTTTAAATAGGAATTAAGATATAGAAAAAATAGAAAAGAAAAAGAACAAAACAGTAAGAGCAGAGAAAGCATGGACTTTAAGAGAATTAATGGGTAAAAAATAAGTTGAAAACGCTGTAATTTTATACGAATTCAACATTTTTTCTCCGGATAACCATGGTTTAGCAATGTCCTTAAATAATTCTTCTTCATTATCACTTACTTGCTCTAAAATACAATTCAACACTGAACTATCCATGAGGAAAATAATATAAAGGAATCATATGAATCTAAATGATCTTTTTTTCAATCTTTAGCACAAGGTCTGGGATGGCTTCTCTCAATTTAGGACTTTGAAACCTGACAACTGTAAAAGCAATGAAAGCCACTTGTCCAGTGTTTTCAGACTAGAAATAGAGGGAATAATTCAAAAGAAAGGTAGGTGTACATGTTGTATATTAACTAAATAGAGAGATTTAGTCACAAGTGACTTAACGAGTACGCGAAACTTTGACGTACACGGTCTATTTGACGTCAACGTCAATAATATAATTTAGTTATACGAACACGTGTACGAATGCAAATTTCATGATTGGAAAGCACAGTAAATTAATTGAACGGCATTACAATTATTATTTTTAATTTAGACAAGTCAAAGGTGGTATTTATACTTATTCTAGTCATATATATCATAAACAATGAAATATGTTGTATGTATTAGCATCTTACTGCAGTGAAGCGCACTGAATATTTTTTTCTAGTTTATCTAAAGGACAAGCTTTTAATTCTGCATCACATCAAAATGGAAGGAGTAATAAAGATACTAGATTGACGACAAACACCTTTTGCACTTTGCGGAGGAGGGGACATCCTAACAGAAAACCTTTTGAAAACGATAAAATATAAGGGCTCAATCCTTATAAAGTTATAATATTATGTATTGGATATATGCCGAATGCAGTTAAATAATATCAGACAGTTTGAGGCCCGTTAGGATTAATATTTAATACATCAATACATTGTTAAACGCAAAATACAGATCAGACAACGCCTTTTTTTCAAATACGCGTTTGCTCTTGATTTTTACATCTGCTAGTATCAAAGGGGAAAAATAATTTATGAAATACAATTTCCTCAAGCACTTGACGTTACACATACTGCCAGGCTAGGGGCTTATATTTTTGTTATATGTCACTAGTGCATGTGGATGTTATTTTTTTATTATTATTTATAGGACATGTTCAGCAACTTGTAAATAATTTGCCTCGTTTTATAAACTGCTGAAGCGTAGAGCATCCTCTTGCGTATAGAATCAGTCATGACCCTCAAGGGTATGATGGAGCAACGATTGACAATCAAAGTTTTTCAAAGAAATAAATTAGAAAACTCTTTAAAAAACTGTTCTCCTCATGGAGAAAAAAACATCTTGGTCATAGTCGGGAGAATGGAAAATTATGACCACATAAATAGCAAAAAATAAACTTAATAGTTTATTTTTTACTTTGAACTTGTCCTTGTTATAGGATCTCCTCCAACTTTGGTTGTTTGGAGGTTGGATGAATACAAAGACTCTCTCAGTGTAAAAAATTTGCAGGAGCACTGGAGACTCCCTTCTCCAAGGCTACTTTTCCTGTTGGTCCATATTTTGACCAATACCGGCTTTTTAGCTTGACAAGAAAGAAAAACTATTGGCTGGCAAATCAATTGCATTTGCAACTAAGTTTGTTGTTAATAAAATAGCATACACCTAAATTTTAGACGTCATGTAGAGGTTTGCCAGTAGATTTTAAGGCCACTTGCTGAAACTCAAGACTACTGCTGGTGCCATGTGTGACTTAGTGTGATTCTAGTTAAACTTATATGTATGTAATATTAACATATTGTGTTCATTTCAGAATACTTGGGTCAAAAAAGGCTTTTGACGCTGAAAGTAGAGGTGATTGTGACTTCTAAGTTCTCAAGGCATTTACTTCCTAAACAGTTGATGCCATATGGTAAGAAGAAATAGATACTTTTCCCAAATATGCAATTTGATAAAAACACGTTTGATGTACACCGGCCATTGAGTAAATTTGCAAGATTCAAGTTCCTCGTGACCAGGACTATTTCCTGAGGTACGATAAATCCTCAATGATATACTTGCATACTGTTTTATTGCACGGATATAAAAGTTTAAAAAAGAGGATTATGGAGACTACGAGTCAGCTTTCAGAGCAACGATTAGCTCACTTGATTAACGCACTGGAATGAAAGATTTTTTTCGTTATCTCCCTATGTTTTCCTAGCTGCAGATCTGTAGCGTTATGGTTTTATATCTTTTTCTTTGACCATAACGCTACAGATCCCTTAATGCAAAAAAAGGTGCAATTTACGGTGCAATTTTTTTTCGCACTTTTTGGGAGAATTTCTTGTTTCCAGCATCGGTCGACTAACTACCTTTCATGCCCTACTTCTAGGCACTTTATTTAACTAATCTATATATTCTATCCATATCCCAACCCTTTATAGTCGTCTCTACAAGTGATAAACTCGCTTCATTAAAAGTCTGGGTTAGATAGCTGAAAATTCACTTCAATCGAATTTATTGCCTTAGAAACAAAAATTATTGGTTGGAAAGTGGATAAAATAGAAATAATGGCTACAGAACGTGTCTAGAATCAGGAATTGAAAGATAGTTTATTGACCAATGCTAGAAAGTGGAGAAAATCTCCGTAAAAGTGCGCTAAAAATATTGCGCCATAAATTTCACTTTTTTGCATTACGAGATCTGTAGCGTTATGGTCGACAGATATATATAAAACCATAACGCTACAGCTCTGCAGCAACGTTTACCTTGACATATTATACCAATAAAAACATCTAGAGGATTAAGGATAACTGGGAATTCAAATGCATGAACTTTTTTTAGCAATGCCTAGGAAATTACTAGTATTCTGATTAAAGATATAAGTTTTATATTGTCAATTGTAGAAAAATTAATAGAGGTATAATGACTGGTTGTTAAGTGCATATATTTTTAAGTGGGTTATCATATAAAGAACTGCATTTTTGTTTCATTGTGGAATAGAAAAAATAATGTAGGTAAAACAAAAATTAAAACATCCTAGCTACACGAGCAGAAGAACAGCAATATAAGATTCATTTTATAACAATTGTATTGAATTCCACAAAAGGCACAACTTTTGGAATCTTTTAAAAAAGACACAACAAAGTCCTTCTGCAAATTTACATAAATGTATTATTGCGTTCTTATGAGTTTCAAATAAAACGATGTTTTTATCTCATCTGAGCCAAAGGCTCAAGTAATTTTTTTGCTCACATTTTTTCCCGTATCTGTCTGTAAGTTTTCTAAAATTTTTTTGCTGGTTTATTTACTAATATTGAAATAAAATTGATTGAAAATTGAATAAAGACATTTTTGGAAAATCAGCAAGGATGAATTAATCATAATTTTCAAACCCTTTTAATTTAAAGAGCCTCTATCAGATGAATGGAATTCATCTCCACAATTTGCTGACGAAATCTTCAACAATAAGGATGGGGACATAATGACTGGCATAAATTTAGAAGAATCAGGATGCTTTGAGCTTGTAGACCCTCTAACAACTGCAGTGTCTACATCTCCACAATCTACTGAAGAACCCCTCAACAAAAAACTGCCAGAGGATGAGGATGCAATGAATGGCAATCCGGTAAAAGAAGCAATTGGGGGTTTTATGGAAAAAGGATTGGGAACATTGAACACAGGCAAAACATCAGATACGTGTAAAGGTACATTTTATTTAGTGCTTGGTTTTTTTTTAATTAGTAGTTTTGCTTACTTTTAAATGAAACATGTAATAATGACTGTGTTTAAATAGATATGAAGGTTTGATGCTGTCCATATATTTGTCTTTAGACTTGCCACTGTGTTGATTTTGACAAAACTTTTGACTTTTAAATACAAAAATGAATGGTAAAGGTGTCTCACCAAGTGGAGAGCTGCAAATTATTTCCTATACTCTGGAAATTAGGGCCATAAATCAGTGAGAGTCTTTTGCATATCATATTTCGTAGATTTAAGGTTAAGATTGCTCTTTAAAATCAGTCGAAAAAATGTTTATACGTTTGATTTTTTATGTAGAGTTCCTCACGAAGAATGGAGAGAAAAATGAAAATACGTCAGAAAAATCATGCAAAGCAGCAGAGTCTTATGAAGATTTTCCATTCTTCCACCACAAATTAATTTGGCTAGTATTACAGTTTCTAATAGCTGTAATTGTCAAAATCATCATTGGATATTTTTCCTTAATGACGCATTCAATGCTACATGCATTAGTACCTATCGTTTTGATGGTCTCCAGGTCATATGGAGTAAGTACTTTAAGATTCCAAATATTTTTTTTATTGTGTGTTACCATGAAGATGCAATGTGTATGGCGCATGAAAAGTATTTTAGAAGGAGTCACTTGACCCTGTCTATATCAGTTAACTGTTAGTAAGACCTCAAAGTTATTTACCCTGAAGTATTTTCATGTACATCCCTAGTAGGACCAATTTCCTACCCTTATTGTCCACTAAGTACATAATAATAGTCCGATATCGATATTAAAAGAGAGCATTTAATAGTAGAAAATGATTGTCTACGGGAAAGTTTCAAAAATTTAATTTTTAAGCAAAAGTTCATTAATAAAGATTCCATTGAAATCTATAGAGGAAAGGAGATTCTTTTAAAAATAATAATTCAGTAATAGGAATAGCATTACTGCTGTGGAAAGATGCATTGAAACATGAAAAATAAAATGACAATTGAACACAAAACTATTTATCATAATATTAGTTTTTGATTTTTGTTAAATAATTAATAATAGAAGGAGATGATTTTTGGCAAAGTTCAAGGTCATGAATTAGGACACATTCCACCCTTAAATGCAAATAGTAATAAATTGAAATTATGTCTAAATGTACCTAGCATTTAGCACCTACATATCTGTTACTTATTCATTTTTTATGAATCTGTTGCCATTAGACATTGAATACCTTAAATGTACGCTGAGGAAAGAGAGCAGGTATTGTTTTGATCAAATTACATTTGTACAAACACTTTAGGCCAAACTGAAGAGAATTATATGAAGTTTTGCGTATTCAAATTAATGAAGCATTTTCAAAAGTTCAATTATGAAGAAATGGATTGCAATTCTTACCTGTAAACAAGCTTTTCACCTGCTTAGTATTACGAGTCCGTACGAATCGTTGATTGGTGTTCCGAAAATATGTTAATTTAGATTCAGTGCAATTCGGACTATTCGAAAAAAGATTCTTGAATTATTAATTTCTACTGCAAAGTAAATGTTAAAAATGTATATTAAATTAGATATAGTTTTTGCAGTTTTTAGATCATCTGAACTGATAGTTCAAGTGATCTTTTCTGATTACCTGTTGTACAAGTACATGCTGTTCATTATCCTCCCGTCTGTAAACTTTCAACAATTTTAACCAAACTTAGTATACAACATACTATGGCGAAGTGGATTTGACATGTATATAAATTGTAAAAATGAAGGACTGAGTGCCTTGAAAAAGGGTATTTGACAGAAAAAATGGAGTGCTGACAGTAAAAGGAAAATTCTCTCAAGAACCAAGCTAAAACTAATTAGGGGTACTGAAAATTCTAAATTGTTCAAATCAGGACTCCAGTGGGAAAGGTGATGCCTGTGGCATGGTAGGGAATCCAAGTTTAACACTGAATTATAAAGGAGAAATCTTTAAAACTATTATTCAATAACCAGTTGAAAAGTTGAAAATATGTCGAAGCATCCTTGGAAGTATGAATTTGAAATTGCTCTTCTTGGCAATCTTCTTTTAACATTTTTTTTTCACTCATCAGAGTGATCAGATGAAAATCTTAAAGGAATTGACTTTGCCTGCTCAGTAATTTTTCAAAATACTTTTTAGCTCAGGTGAGATCTTCATTTTGAATTTTATCTGACTTTAATGCTGGCATGTCTTATAAACAATATGCATTCGGTCATCCTCTAACTCATATTCTACAGAAAAGCCTTCATTAACAGCTTTTTTTCACTTATTTTTCTAATATTGAAAAAGACGGAACAATTAAATCATATTTAATCAGCACCATACTATTGTCACTGTAATTTTCTTTAAAGTTTACATTAGATATAAAGATGTAAGGTTTTAGGGAAAAAAACGGAACAATTATTTAATATTAAGAATCAAATTTAATCAGCACCATACTTTCGATACTTCAAACTTTCTGTTAAGGTCATATTAGATAAAGATGTAACATTATGGCAGAACCCCGGATCAGTTATTTAATATTGAGAATTTTTAATCAGCGCCATATAATTGATACTTTAAGCTTTCGTTAAAGGTTTCATTAGGTAAATATGTAACATTATGTAACATAATTCTGAGTGAAACTGATTCCCACATAAATGACGCAAGATTTGAAAAAAATTAATATAAATTTACAAGACCAACATGATTATTTGGATATTTATCAACAGTATCATAAGAAAAAGATTGAGTTAGAGTATATTTTAAAAAAAAATAAAATACATTCTTAAGCCACTAATATCCAAGATAAAATATATATATCCTGAATAAAAATTGAACGTTGAATTTATGGACTTTCTATAAAATAATTTTGGACAATAGTAACTTATTTTATTTTAAGTTAATTTTTCATAGGAGCTGTGTATACCAGAGGCTACACTTGAAGTTGGAAATATTACTCCTCTCAAACCTTGTGAAACGTGTGATTTCCACAAACTCAACTGCCAAGGCAATAATATATCCGCGTGCTTGAAAATTTTCCCCACTACACAGTTTGCAGTAGGATGTGCTCCAAATATCTGCATAAATGGTTAGTAATATTCATTTAAAACTCGCCGGGTGGTGCACTTTTCTTAAACTCACCTGATCAAAGCTTTTACGATGTTTTTTTTATTTGACTTTGCCATCTATCTCTCTAGCTGTCTATTCGTCTGTTGACGTTTTGCAATTTTGACTACTGTAGAACCACTGGACCATGTCACAAAGCATGTTTTTTTTTTCAAATGAGTCATACCCTCATGTTTTGAGAAATAATCAAGAAGAGGCAAATCATGGAGGGTGGTGTTTTCAACATTCTGTTTAATACATGTAACATCTAAACTTGTTCAGAAAAAAATATATGAAAGCTTCTGATGAAGTAGATATTCATGTTTGCTCAAAATAAGACCCTTGGGGGTATAGTGGGACCACAAACAATAAGTTTAATGTTGAAAATTGGTAAAATATGTAAATAAGAATTACCGAGAACAACAGGACTTGTATAAATCAAATTATATGCAAGTATCTTAAGTATTGGTAGTGCAAATTCAAGTTCATTCTTTTTCATTTTTGGCCCCAAGGGATAGGATAAGGTCGCAATAGAAGATTGAAGTTTAAATGGGAACTTTGAGAGAAAATTCTTCAAAAACAGCATGACTGTGATATATCATACTAGTAAATATGTAAATAACCTCAGGTAGTTAAGATTAAAATCATTTATCATAAGCTTAGGGGAAGGATGGGCCACAGGAGAAACTTTCAACTTTTACATGAAAAAATGGACAATTTTAAGATTTTCTGAAGAACAGCTTCAGTTAAGATATTGTACATATCAAGACTTGAGATGGGGTATAAAATGAATGAGAATAAAGCGGTGATAAATGCTAGTCTAGCTGTTAGAATTTTCTTGTGATGAGTAGCTAGACCGATGAGCACTGGAGCCCATTTTTTGTCCTTCAAAATACCTAAAGTGATGTTAAAATTTGTAGCTAAACAAATAAAATTAACATGAATTGACAAGTTAAATACCGATTCCGACATTTTAATCCCCGAGGAGATATTGACTTCTAAATATTTATTTCTTTTTATACTGTTTATAGATATCAAGAAGAAAAATATACTTTAAATTGATTACACTTAGTTCTAGGTCTGTTTTAATTAAACATATACTGCACAAAAATGTTTATAATGAAAGTGACCTGTAGAAAGAATAACTCTTGGTAGAATTGAACCTTTACGAGAAATTTAAACCAAAATTGGGGAATATTGATATGTAACTATATATACATTAAATAATGTCTCTCGATTACGATTCGTAACTAAAGAAAATAATACATACCCTTTTCCTTATCACATTAACTCTCTTTCAATCCAAGTATTTTATTTATCGGTATATAATATTCATTGGAAAAATAATACGTGACTATTCTTTTTTTCCCCTTTTTTCCTGTATCAGATCTGAAATCTGATAAAGCATTTGTCCCGACTTTTGATGTCTATATTTTTGCACAATAATAAACTATTTATAAAATTACACATGTATTTTCTTGCGATGGCATTGTGATATAAACAATATAAATAAATTCATTACATTTTTTCTATTTAAGTTTTGATGACATTTTCAAAAATTAGTCTGTGAAATTTCTACTTCAGAAATGGATATATGGAAACAAAACAATCAGAAAATCTCTGAAATCATCATTACTAGTGCATAAGATTTAAAAAAAATACTCATAATATGATAACCATCTTTCTACGAAACAGACTTTTTATTCAAATTGTTTAAACATACGTGCGTCATAAAGGACTTCAGAGACAAAATGAGGATGGTGACTTAAAAATATCTTGACTATTTAGAACACACAAAAATGACGATTAATTGACATTAAAATGAAAATTGCTGCTGATGTTCAAACTTTTAAAATGCCTGTCTTAAAGAATAATTGATTCAGAATTACTTTTTATTAATAAAATTGTTTGATTTTGTGGATTTCATATAAAAATCTTTCGTTGGTACGGTCTTACTTTATATTGAAACGACATGTTTGCTGAAAACCCTGTATATAGCATTTTGAAGAAACATGTTTTCAAGTGTATCATAAAGTACAAAAAAATGTTTTAAGGGAGGGCCTATGTCCGAAAAGTCTTTGTGTGAATTTTTCAAAACTTTGGCATTTCTTTTCTGACCACTCCCTCTTAATTTTTAGGTCTTAAAAACAAAACCATTATTTTCTTATTTTTACACAGGAGCACGTGCAAAAACAGTGTAAAATGCTAAAAATAGATTATTTTCAAACATTGATGTTCTACTCCAAATATGCGCTAAAAAGACCCAAAGATGTCAAATCACATTCGAAATCAATATGTACCGTAAATCTGGAAATTTTTACGTCGATTTATTTTTGCGAATTTTGGTCAAAAAGCTGTTGATTAATTTTTACGCTTCAAATTTTTGCTGATTGTCACTGGTGCTTAAAATAAAAATCACTGTAGATTTTCATATCAGGTTAAGTGACATATAATATGCCCAGTTAGAATACCACCAATATACTCGAAACGTGGCAAGCGATTGCAAAATCGCTCCAAAACAATTTTGATAAAAATACAAAAGGATTTGCACTGAAAAAAATTCTAAATCAATTATAACAAACATTTTAGAGGTTGCCTTCTAACCTAAAGAATAATCCAAATGGAAAAAAATATAACTAATTTTCTCAACGTTTGTTTTTTTTTTTCTTACCTAAAATTTACACGCCGCGTTTACATTTGGAACTTTCTAGTAAATGCACTGAGTTTGAGTTATCGCCCGTGTTGATACACGGTTAGATAAAATGACAGTTCTAGATCTCTTTATTGGCAAATTAATTGATGAAAATAATTAAGAAGGGGCATGCCATCTCAGTGCTTGTCAAATCATCGGACGATATTGCATATAATGAGGGCAATTTACAAGCACGGGTAATTAACTAGTAGTTATATAGTAGACTAGTGTAAACAGGTTTCTTTTAAGGTATTCAATGTATAACGACCATATTTTGTACCTAATAAATGAACAGTCCAATATTTTTAATCATGGTAGCAATTTGAAGATATTATCAAATGAAAATGCTCCACCAAAGGAATTAACAAAATTTTGATTATTGTCCAATTAATATCACTTTGAATTTTACATTGAAGTCTATGGGCAGTGCATGTTTTTATAAGATATTGTAAAAAGTAATTTGAATTTCAAAGAAATCTCTTGGTGAAAATATGCATAAACTCCCTCTTTATTAAAATATAAAATAAAATAAATTATTTACCGCAGAAATTTTGTGAAATCAAAAATTATCTTCTTTTCATCAAGGGCAGATAACTCTTCAAAAACTGTAAATGTGCAAAATGACCGCCTTCTTACATGTTATAAGTCTTGTGAATTTGGTTTATTTCACTTTTATTGTTTTCTAGCTGTGTGCTTTTAACTAGTTAAAAATTATTTAAAATCAGTCAAAATCCCTTCATTATACATTGAATACCTTAAAAATGATCAGTGCTTACCGATGCCTATTCACTGAGTTAAAAAAAGACACGAGTTCTCAGAAAAAAATTCTTCACATGTTGATTTATTTTTAAGAAAAATATTTTTGCGAATGCAATGCATGCGCAAATTTGCTAAAAATTTATCTACAGTAAAAATTTCCAGATTTACGGTATTCAATTTATATGACTTGTTTCTTTAAAATGAAGGCAAATTCATTGAAATGTATTTCGCATGAAAAATTATAAAGGCGCACAATGTAAGAATCACCCCGTTTTTCTTGTCGTATTTTTTACAATTCTGACATGTATTACAGGTAATATCTAAAAAGTCTTTGTGTGAAAATGTCGTAAATCGTATTTTTTGAAAGAAACAATTCACCTCTTTATTTTAACAAAGAAAAAAGTATACCTTTATGATAAAATTATTGAGAAATATGACGTTTTCTTATATTTTCGTACTCTTGTGTCATACATTTTGACCTTTCTGCACTAAAATAAAGGTAAGTAAACACTGACAAACATCTGAATATAAAACTATTTTGCGAAAACGAGCATTTTGTTTTGATTTAGAAACCATTTAAACAGATCATTTCTTTTCTTCTTCATTCTAATCATTCTGCCCCCCCCCTCCCCCCCCCCCTGCATTTCCCTGTCAACAACCAACACCTAATATTAGAACCCAGGAATGACTTTATACAATAAAATCTACATGTACTACAAATCAATAAGCAAATATACATACAAGCACATTTCTAAATTTTTTCTTAGTTTTATCCAGAAAATAAAATTAATGGTAAACATAAAATTAAACATATTTCCCTGATATAAGCCGCTTTCTTTGCTGAATTCTATCTTGAATATTTTTGCACTTATATTTCAGCATATCATCGAGGTTTTTCTTCACAACTTAATTAAAATGCTATGAATTATCTACCAAAGGAAGAGAATTCTAATATTAACAAACTCCATATATCAAATAAGACTGTTATCAATGATTAATTAATAATTTTTTTTGTAAATTGTGTATATTATTGATTAATAACAATGTTATGCCTATATTACTAAAAGCAAAAGTCAACAGGTAAAAAACAAACGTCGCTATTGTGACGTCACATAACGCTGCTTTGACGTAGAACGACATAGGTCCCCCCTTAAGTGTTCCAAGATAATTTTTGTCTGGAACATAGTTATTGGAAAATCCTTGTTTCCCTCATGTTATTATGTAGGCAATTCAAATCAGATTTATAATCCAGTCCATATGAAGAAGTCGGCTAGTGATTAACTGAGTTTGTTTAATATAAATGAGTTTTATTATCCCTATTCAAATGTTTTTTATTTGGTTCAGATGGATGCCCTGAGTGGAATGGGGGAAATGGATCATACAAAATTCAGTACAGAAATGGAGAGTGCAATTCCACTTGCCAAGGGCATTTAAGTCTAGCTGAGTGGATAAAAAACTGCACCATATCACAGCCACCCTCAATAGGAGACAGCTGCTTTATAACAACAACTGGAGAAAATGGGTATACATGTATTATTTAATTTGTTTTATTCACGTAATCCAAGATTCGAAGATTCGAGGGTATTTAGTTGTTGTCCTTTCTATTCGTCTGTCTATCTATCTGTTTGTCCTTATCTAGAATTAACCTTCTCTAAAACTTTTCATAATATAGACCTACGACTTTCATATTTCTACTTGTGACAAAACCTTCTTCTAGATACAACATATATGATCTCCTGACCTTAGAGTGTGACCTAATCTTGCAAAAAATAACTAAAATTTTAACCTTGGACTTTTGAATAGTTAGTATTTGGGCATCATTGTGATAAGACCTTTCAGTGTGTTTAAATATTTTACCTTGATCTTATGGTCAATAGCTACACTTGAAAAACTTTAACCTTGGCTCTAACACTTTAACAGCTCGTGTTAGGGCTTTATAATATCACCTGTATTTTAAGTCTTACCAAGGGTATACCAGCATTTTATTTTAACCTTTGACCTTGGGCATAGAGTGTGACTTACACATTATAAACTTAACCATAACCTTTAAATGGTAAGTGCTTGGGCTTAACTTTTTTTATTTTATTCATTGAAGTTTATTCATTGAGAAAAGTCCTTACTTCGGGTATCAACATTTTTCATTTATTGACCTTGAAGTTTGATTGGCATTTGAGATATTTCACCTTTTGCTGACAGCTACCATACAAGGGTATTAGATTTTCACAATCAGGACTTGTTTTTTGCAAACTGTATGGCTGCAACTTATGGTCAAAAAGACACCACCATGTTAGTTTGTGGGGCTCTTGTTGGCTGTAATATGGGTTCAACGTTTTGTTGGAGATGTATTGAATGTAATACATTTTTTTCTGTGGATAATAAAAAACTTTTTAATATTAAATTTAATATGTATAAAGCTCTTAAAAGGTTAATATAATTGTGTAAATCAATATTTTTCTAATATTTATTCATAATATTGCTGACCTTCATTCATCACAAGTCTTCCATCAAAATGACAACGGCGTTTTGCAGTAAGATCTATATATGATCATAGCTGCAACTCAAATAATCATATTTGACCATGCCAATTGTTCTTTTTTTTAGATCTGATAATGGTGCAATAATGATTGCTAGTTTCTCAGTAGTTGCAGTAGGAGTAGTAGTAATAGTAGTACTTGTGATCCTTTGGAAAAAGAATGCATTGGTGAGTATACACATGGTACATACACTTAGATGTCCCATAAGGCTTAACAGACAACTTAATACATGGAAGGATATAGCAAATTGACAATTCTTTTTTTCCCTTTCTAAAATCAATTATAGAAATCCTATTATAGTTTTTTGATTTTTTATTGCAAAAGAAGTACACTATGTCAAAGGGTCAAACTGAAAAATTGTAGTAAAACTGTTACATTGTATGACTTTACAAGTTATGGAAGTATAAATTCATATTGTGTTGAGTACCACCTAATATTCCACTAGAAACGATCGTAAATTATTTTCAGGAGTTGCTTTCGAGTTTTGACCATCAGCAATTTAACATTGATATATACTACATTATAAAAATGATGTTTTCCATGTAGAAGGGCATAGAATATGTAAAAAGATTATACATTGACTGTCTTTAAGAGTTATTAAATATTGAAGTAATGCAATAATAATTTTTAATTGTAGCAAAGCATTCAAAGGTGATACTTACCACCTTTCTAACCGCATGCAATCTTTAAACAAACAATATTAAACAAAGTGTGGGGAAAATGCTTTATATGATAAGCTATTACTATGAAATTTGAATGGATTGTAAGTCTTTGATTCCAGCATTTCAAACGTAATTTAAAAAAACTACTTTGCAGCTTCAGATGGTCATCAAGATTCTAGTGGATGTCACAGACATATCGAAAAGAACAGGGTTCACTTTTGCCTTATTTGACCCTGTGAATTTCTGAAAAACTGAAACTGCATATTTTTCCTTAACAATGCATTGAATATCCCTTAGATCTTTGGTGACTGTGTATCTATTAAAAATTATGTACCGTAATTTTCTGGCCGCTCAATGCATTATGACGTCACAAAATGCGTCAATTTCCTCATACTGTATAGGGGAAAAATAACCCGCGGTGTTAATATTCGCTATATTCGCGGTGATAATGAATCCGTGAATTCAAGAAACAGTGAATAAGTTTTCAATAGGTATAGATAAGGGAGGAAATTTTTAATATATAACAATTCTGCGAATTCAAGAAACCGTGATTGTGCCAAAGAAGAGAAAAACGTGAAAATTACAACCCGTGAAATTAATCACTTATACAGTATTCTGAAAAAAAAACCTACAAAACGGCCAAATTTTAAAGCTATTTATCGATATTTAATATAGAGCGCAACCTCTGATCTAAAATTTGTAACTAGTAAATGATAGAACTGTTTCTGAGGATTAAAAGAAATGTTTTATTTATTAGATCAGAGAGTGCGCTCATATTATTTTTATTCATTGAAAGTACTCAATTATACCTGTTTACCTAAAAATTCAAGAACATTACAATTTCATAAAGCCAGTTTTTCAAGACCTGGACTTTTAGGAGAACATTTTCAATAGGATACGAAAGCACTAAGTCTCTATTATATTTTAATACGTCAAATGGAAAAATCAAGTGTTAGTCAATAAATTGCTATATCTACAGGGCTATTTTATGCATAAAGTAAACCAACTTCTTTATAAACTAATGAAGTAAAAAAAACCATAGGATTTCTTTGATTTGCACATTAGTCTGTTTATAAGCAAAGGCTGTTTTGGCCTGTTTTGAAATACATTGATGAAACAATGTGACATTTTTGATCATGAAGTTGTACTGTTATACATGTATAACTACCGTAAATCTGGAAATTTTTACGTCGATTTATTTTTGCGAATTTTGGTCAAAAAGCTGTTGATTAATTTTTACGCTTCAAATTTTTGCTGATTGTCACTGGTGCTTAAAATAAAAATCACTGTAGATTTTCATATCAGGTTATGTGACATATAATATGCCCAGTTAGAATACCACCAATATACTCGAAACGTGGCAAGCGATTGCAAAATCGCTCCAAAACAATTTTGATAAAAATACAAAAGGATTTGCACTGAAAAAAATTCTAAATCAATTATAACAAACATTTTAGAGGTTGCCTTCTAACCTAAAGAATAATCCAAATGGAAAAAAATATAACTAATTTTCTCAACGTTTGTTTTTTTTTTCTTACCTAAAATTTACACGCCGCGTTTACATTTGGAACTTTCTAGTAAATGCACTGAGTTTGAGTTATCGCCCGTGTTGATACACGGTTAGATAAAATGACAGTTCTAGATCTCTTTATTGGCAAATTAATTGATGAAAATAATTAAGAAGGGGCATGCCATCTCAGTGCTTGTCAAATCATCGGACGATATTGCATATAATGAGGGCAATTTACAAGCACGGGTAATTAACTAGTAGTTATATAGTAGACTAGTGTAAACAGGTTTCTTTTAAGGTATTCAATGTATAACGACCATATTTTGTACCTAATAAATGAACAGTCCAATATTTTTAATCATGGTAGCAATTTGAAGATATTATCAAATGAAAATGCTCCACCAAAGGAATTAACAAAATTTTGATTATTGTCCAATTAATATCACTTTGAATTTTACATTGAAGTCTATGGGCAGTGCATGTTTTTATAAGATATTGTAAAAAGTAATTTGAATTTCAAAGAAATCTCTTGGTGAAAATATGCATAAACTCCCTCTTTATTAAAATATAAAATAAAATAAATTATTTACCGCAGAAATTTTGTGAAATCAAAAATTATCTTCTTTTCATCAAGGGCAGATAACTCTTCAAAAACTGTAAATGTGCAAAATGACCGCCTTCTTACATGTTATAAGTCTTGTGAATTTGGTTTATTTCACTTTTATTGTTTTCTAGCTGTGTGCTTTTAACTAGTTTAAAATTATTTAAAATCGGTCAAAATCCCTTCGTTATACATTGAATACCTTAAAAATGATCAGTGCTTACCGATGCCTATTCACTGAGTTAAAAAAAGACACGAGTTCTCAGAAAAAAATTCTTCACATGTTGATTTATTTTTAAGAAAAATATTTTTGCGAATGCAATGCATGCGCAAATTTGCTAAAAATTTATCTACAGTAAAAATTTCCAGATTTACGGTAATGATTTTTAAATGGTAGAGGTTTAAGTATAAATTAATTCTTATTTTTACTTATTTTTTATTTAAGTGCTTCAAAAATATAGGACACAGTAAGAAAAATGAACCAGAAGGTGAACGACTTCGAGATATATAGAAAGTAGATGGTCTGATTAATATATGCTGTTCATGCAAAAGAACTTACGAGATGTAGTCTGGTACCAAATATTTCCAAGTTCTGAACTATCTGTTGTATCATGACGAAGTTAGATGAATTTCTGAATCAACAACATATTTTTATGATGGAAAAATAGTAAACACATAAGACATGTATCTTTCATTTTTTTAATAAATTTATTTTGTAGTATAGATGTTTTATTCGTTTTCCTACCTTTTTGTGTGACTCTCCTCACATGTTTAAAAGTGTACACTCAAGCCAAATGAGGCATACAACCCTCTTCAAACGTATTTTTTATGTCTATTAAAGTGACAATATGGCGCATCTCTTCGAAAACAGACTTATTAAAATTTTCCTATGGATTTGGAATTTTTTTTCATACTCATAAATGTATAGACTTTCTGAAAATTACAAATTTTATAAGTAAATAATTCTGAATAATTCATTAAAATTGATAATTATTTATGGTACATAAATATATACATGCTATACACGCATGCGTATTATATAGTTTTCATAAAAAAAACAGCATGGTAAGAAAGGGAAGCCCAGTCGGCCTGCTACATTGACAAAGTCGACCGAAACGAAAAACAAAACCAAAAATAGGGCTTGAAATTAAAAAGCAACTTTCCTTACAAAAATTTAGTTGGGAGATTAATATAATCATTGGATGAAGAAGAAACGTGACCTCGGCGACATTCAAGTGGGGCTCGCGAAGGTTCCACTCTACAGGTTTGTTGGTACATGCTATCATTTCTCGTATCTCCATGTCATTTAAAGAAAAAAAATCAGTGAAACCTCAACATAAAAATGCACTTATGACATTAAAAAAATTATTGCCATTGAAGTGCAAATTGTATTGGAACTGCAGAAAGATATTTGGTTTGACATTTTGCCGCGATGACGTATGATTTTGTGGATTTTCCTTTCCTGCACCCCAATACATAGCACGTCAACATTTGTACTTAACCATGTTAAATTCGTCCGAATGCAGATTAAAATGTTAACTATTATTAATTTACCGGAGAGTTAAGATATTTTGATTCTGAGAATTGCTTTTACCTAATATTCCCTAATTGTAAACCCCACACTGTATGCACGACGTGCCATTTTAGAATTCACGTGGTTCAAGTAAACAGATCTAAGTTCTACCACCCTTGATTTTCCGGCAGATTCTAATATTACGTTAATTTTTATGAGGAGAGAATATTCATTTTTCTGAAAATGCTTACTTTAACTTTTTACCTTATTACTGAAAGATATATTGGGTAAATTTGAATGAAAAAGCACACGATTTACAGCCGTATTGCCGTTGCTCAGGTAAGTTTGGTGTGGGGTGGAGCTCAATCAAAGCGGCTAAGAGGCCCCGAGGGAACGACGCTGGCTTGTGTATACTACCTATATACACAAGATGTTACCCAAGTGTATTACCTGTATGCATTTCCCTACGACATTGTAAACTACGACATTGTAAAACAAAGCTTTTTGTTTTTACATGTGTAGGTCAATTGAAATGGATGAAAGAAAAAAAAATTTGCGTACAGAATTAACCCGTCTCAAATTCTTTTTTTTTAAATTAAAACTTTTAATAAGTCAAAAATTTCAATATATTGAGTGTTTATAAGTCAAATAGTAAAAAAAAAATATAGCACCAAAACATGTCATTGTAATCTGGCAACAAAAAGGGATGCAATTAAAATTACGCGTCGAAAGAAGGAAGTGGGTCATAAATAAATCTCTCGATAAATAACAATTAAACTTTAAAACAATGTTTTGAGGATTAATTGTTAAGAAATATAGTTTAAATAAATAATTTTAAGATAAATCCTAGTACGTGATTTTTCCATAACGTGTGTTCTGTAAAAATGGCTAGGGCTTCGGACCGAAGATGATTCCCCGTCAGCTATGGCTGAAACATCATACATTTGAATAGTTGCAGCTCTGGCTCAAAATATTCAGATACCAAAGCCAAGGTTAAATTAATTCAATTTTGTTCAAATCAAATTCCCAAAGTTAAGGAAACCAGGTTAAAATTGTTGGTATCTAAAGAAATGTCTTGTCACAAGCTAGGATTGCATTTGTGAAATATGGATGTCTTTAAACCAGCCATTCAAACGTTTTGGCCAAAGAGAAAGTTTTTATGTACAGACAAACAGACCAAAAACTAAAGCTCATGAAATTTATAACCAAACATACTTTTGTTTTAACAAAATTTAATGCACATTTTTGAAGGAAAACATGTCTTCTCATGCTCCAGTAATTGAAGATTCAGGTGTATTTACTTGTTGCCCTGTCAGGACATCTGTCTGTCTGCAAAACTCTAACATGGCCCATACCTTTTGAATGGATAGGTACATATATGTAACAAGATTTTTTTTTTCAGGATACCAATAAACTTGACCTCATGACGTTCGTCTTGAACTTTGAACCCCTTTAATATATCCCCATTTTATCTTGATAATAACTTTTAAACAGTTAGAGCTATGTCTTTCATTCTCCACATGTGTATTTATTGTGTCAAGACCTTTCAATGGGTTTAAATATGAAATGGGTTGTTCTTAACTTTTACATATGAACTCTAAAGTTCTTTATAACTATTTATTAAATCTAATTACAAACGTATAAACAAGTCAACAGTTTATGTACAAAACCGTATTGGTCACCTTGTCAACATACAACATTTGGTCTCATGAGTGGTGGAAGGTACTAGTAGCTTAGTATAAAGTTATAGGTGTGTATAAGCAAAATGGAATTTAAATGGGAATAACTCTTAATACAAAGAGTGTTTTATCAGGTGTAAATATGTGGATATTAACAATAATTGACATTATTAAAGATTCTCTGTAATTTAATTGTTAGGAATTTGTAAGGAGTTCTGGGTGTCAGGAATTTGTAAAATGTCAGGATTCTAAGTTGCCAAGTTAGGAAAACAGTCTTAATGCTCAATAATAATTGAAACTTGTCTTTATAAAAATTATGACATTGGTTTTCAAAATCAATCATATTTAATAAGTTTAGAAATGGGCAAATGGTTGGTAGAGCTATCTGACAAAGCTGAAAAGCTGGCTTCCTTATATAGCTTTAGCATCTAGAAACTAACCAACCAAAATGTTTCATTTTCCTTACAATTCCCGAAAGGCATAAATTATTATGATTTAAACAATTATAAACAATTTTGTATTACCAAAATATCCTATAAACTACATATTTTCCATGAACTGTACAATAAATGAAAAGCTTACTCATTTAATCAACCATTTGGAACAAGGCACTAAATCTTGT
>NW_026928512.1:0-34427 GCF_032062105.1 Saccostrea cuccullata
GCTTTCCTTCTGAGCTTTGTAGTAACAGTACAAGACAATTAGAGCCACCAGGAAAATGGAAGCGAGGCAAATACTGACAATAACGCCCTCTACGTAGATCCACTTTTCTCTTGCACTCTTCTTCTCATTGTACTTGTAAGCTTGATTAATTAAGAAAAAATAGAAAAGAAAATCATTAAAGCTATATTGGCTTAGGGGAAAATAAATGGCAGCTCTAGATTATATTTGTAATGAAACAGAAGCATTTAGTACACAATGACATTGTAAAAAGCTTATTATGGACCAATTCGAGAACAGGTGAAAGTTCTCTCTGAAATTAGATTCTCGAGGAAGAGAGTGATAAATACAGGGAACTGAAACCTGTTCTTTGAGAAGGAGAAGAGAGACTACTTTTACTTATTGGATCGAGGTGGTTTTACATGTAAACAATCATTTATGAAGGAGAGGAGATGAAGAAATGAAAAATGTGGATATAACGAACATTATTCGAGCTCAAAAGTCCTTTAAACATTACAAAATAGAAGCGGAGCAACCATGAACGTCCAAAACGTCAGAGGTGGGATCAGGCCAGGTGCCATGGAGAAGGAAACATCTCGTGCCGACCGAGCACATTCGCCGTGTGCTCCTTGTCATGATCGGGAAATAACGGGAAAATCCGTGGACAGCTCAGTGTGTATAATATTGTTCTAACAATCAGTATGAAAAAAGATAATAAGGGAGCTCATATACTATTGTATTCTAATGCCCTAAAGGAAGCAGACAAAGACTGCAAATGTAGCAAATGATAGTTTTTCTTATGCTTAAATGAGTATCAAAGGCTCCCTACCAATTTTTCTTATGTACCACAATATATCTTACAAATTTTAGCTTCTCTTTCTTTCGTGTTGTCTGTCTTGATGACGCACTGTGGCGTGACGTCGATCTCAAAGTTGTAGTGATTTTTTGTTGTCCAGGGATACCGATTGCTCTCCGTCACCAGGACGTATAAAACGTCAGCCGAAGGACACCAGACGTCAGGGAAAGGCGAGCGGCAATCATAGCTCTGAAATCAACACTGCACATATTATCTCTAATAAATGGCAGCTAGACTTCTTGCTTTTGTAATGTTTGAATGTATATTATTGACCCAAGGACTAAAATTTTGCTCATACTAAAGCTTAATGCTGAGACCAATTTTTATTTCGGTACTAGTGTCTCACACTGCTCTGTCATCTGACAAATAAATTAAAAACTATTTTTTTTATTCTGTATAGACGATTATAAAGGGTTGGGAAGTAGATGAAATATACAGGTTGGTAAAAGAATTAGGGAACGAAAGGTAGCTGATTGTCCAGTGCTGGAAATAAGGGAACTATATCATTCCTAACTTAAGCAGAAAATCTGGCGCCTTAAATTGTACATTTGCATAAAATATTAACCATAATGCTACAGTGTCTAAAGATAATTTTCACCCTGGCATAAAGTTTTCTTTTACCTAGGTTAGAATTCCATCGCAAAATCTATACTTGTAACTTTATTGACATAAAACGTATTCTTACCTTGGGAGCTTCGACTTTTGATTTGTCAAATACTACAGGTACGAAAAACATTTTCATATCACAAGTCTGAAGCAGAGAAATTGTCATCTTAATACAAATTTTTCCACACTTCAAACTCTCATGATTATCCATACGAAAAGTCACCGCGCATGTGCCACCCTGGAGTCTTCCACTTGCTACTAAGCTGATCTCGTTTTCAGACGAGATGTTGTATATCCCTCCGCAGTTTCTATCCTCTGATGTGTCCAAATGTACTAGAAGCGAGGACACAAAATTTATTATTGATGGTGATGAGAGAAAAGAAAAAGAAATTCAAAAATAATTGAGACTTTAAGTAGATTTGTCTTTGAATTTTAGCTTTCAAAATCTCACGGTGATCCAATGTCAAGAAAGAAATGCATTGGATAATTTTGCATTCTGAAAATGAACAGTAAAATGATAAAGAGAGACTACATGTAAGTAAGATAAGGAATTTTAGACAAAGAAAAATGATTTTTATCAATCATGTCGTGGAATATGTTCAAACCACAGGCACTTGTTTCGAAAATAATTTTTTAACCCATTGCATAATAATTTTTATAATAGTTATTATTATACCATGGGTTTAAAATTTATTTCCGAAACAAGTGCCTGTGTTTCAAACTTACTTATTGTTTTATTTAGGGTAACAACAGGTACAAACAGAAGAAACGAAATCTTGACAACATAATCCGCAATGTAGCAAGGGTTTGTCATCTCTGCAAACTGCACAATACGGTCAGAAATCTGGAAAAATAGAAGGTGAGTTGTTACTGGTACTCCGGAATCACCACTGGTTGTGGGAACCGATTTTCATGGATTTTCATCACCTTTACCTATTAATTGACATCCTTAGAACCATTCAATATTGTTAATATATACAAGGTTCAGCAAATGCTCTATACGCAAGCGATTTAAATTCGAAATTATGTGCTCCCAAAATCAGAAAAAAATCTTACAAATCCTGAAATTATTTTCACACGGATGAAGTTTTTTTATTTGTCATTGTTACAGTTCTGGATTTTTTTTTCCATACAAAAATATCCCTTTTCATCATTTGATGAAGATTCTCGAAAAAATTCAAATTTTTCTGATCATAAAAAAAATATTTTTGCTTCTGGATTTCATTTTTCCTCTAAAGAGACTTTGGACTTCATAGTTTTCTAAACACATAGATAGGGATCCCATAAATATTCTTTTCCTGACCTTTAAAAAAATTATAATGAAATGATGTTGCCTTGTTTCTGACTTTTTCTGAAGAAAAAAAAAATAATCTGAGTTATGTTCTGAAGAAAAGTGCGTTTAAATATTGGTACCAAATAGAAATTGTTTATATAAATCACTTTCCAACCTGTTGTATTGCAGAAGAAATTTTGAACAAAGTAAATCCCTCAACTGTTTTAAAAACTTGCGTTGAATTTAATGTACAGATTTGTTACTGTCTATTAGTATTCTTAGAATTGTGAGAAAATTTTCAAGCTTTTTATTTTTTATTTTCATGATCATTACTACATAGATATTTAGTATGCGAGACTATACCGATTTTAAGTATATGTACATGATCAAAAATAGTGAGGAATGCACGACATTCTTGTCTGCATCCATATTCTTGATTTCCCTTCAGAATGAATTCATCGGTAAGAGATGATTTATTGTTGATAAATAATTCATCCGATAACCGAGTTACTTACTATCCAAGTTCTGCTGCATGCAACATATAGTACGAAACATACATATTGTATTTGCAGTGATATGACGATAGCAGTCTTCTCAATACTGCTATTGATTTGATGTTTTAATGTATTTGTATTGATAATTGTAAGGGTATACACTTTTTCCACAGTAGAAGTGTACAATATCATATAAAATGCATGGCAGATTTGAGCCAAGGAATTATTGATTCCAATTTTCGTAAGAGTTACCAGTTTAGATGCAACTCACATTTGCATCGATTGCAGAGAGTTTTACATTTGTAAAGAGATCATTTTTTCTCAGCACCCGTTTCAATGATACATGACATTGTGTAGTGTATGTGGAATATGACAGCATTCTTAAGTGTTACACTTTCCTGCAATTGAAGTTTATTGTCCTTTAATATCAGAATAAAAAAATGTAAACATGAATTAATTCACTTAGCAAATTAATGACATTCAATTCCTTTGTGCCCTATTTCTTAACTGTAATCCAAGAATCAGTTAATTGGAACGCCTATTGCAGTTTATACCTAACAAATCATTTTACCTAACAAATGCATAGATTCCGTAAGACATGTAACACACAAAAAAGAACTCAATAGTTCATTATTTTCAGAGAGATTTGTGACTTTTCTATGCACCATAGGGGAACATTATCAAATATAAAGACGAGCAACTCTAAACCTAAAAAGAAGAAGCTTTCAAAAAGTTATAAAAATAAACATACATGTATTATAAAATTAAACACAAAACGTTTAAACAGCTACGCATTTGAAGTGTGTACACAGAATAGTACTCACCTCGTGGATCTCAGTACCTAGCTCTCTCAGTAGGACTCCACACTGACACAGCTACTGAGTCAGACTCCCCGATCTCCAGGATGCTGCAGGCCACGGATCAATACAACCCAGAGTCTCCAGGGACTTTTATCCCGAGTTCATGATTGGTAATTGTACGATAGTAAATGATACGGACTATGAAACTATAACACCAAAACTCTGAGAAAATACAGTCTACATATGCCTCAATTTCGCGCATTTTTTTCTTTTGTACATTGACTTAAATATTTGTACTGCTGAAATTCAGTCAACGATTTTAAGAAATGAATTTATAAATGATATGGCCTGCTATCAATCTTTGCATTATTAGTGAGCATGAATTGTTAACTATTTACTCGGTAGAATATCACTATCTTGCACTAAGCGTAACTTTTAATGAGATTTTGTAAGGGAATAAAACTCAAAATCTGTGAAATTTTGATATCGAAAT
The DNA here is from genome assembly GCF_032062105.1 of Saccostrea cuccullata. Taxonomy (NCBI): domain Eukaryota; kingdom Metazoa; phylum Mollusca; class Bivalvia; order Ostreida; family Ostreidae; genus Saccostrea; species Saccostrea cuccullata. Next base: position 4,520 of record NW_026928512.1, read on the forward strand.
ATCAATCATTAATTTCTGTTTTTTTTATAATTTCATAATTTATAAAATTACTAGCGTTTAAATATTCAATCTCTATGAAAGTGTATCTGAAAGCCAATACACAGTATAATCAAACATAATTATACTTTCTTGGGGGAATAAGCTAATGGAACGTTTCAGGGTTTGAATGATTTAATTTTAGTTGTAAAACGTCATTTGATTGGGTAAAAGATTTAATCCATTTTGTATAACATAACATGCCTACGTCACAATGAGTTACGTCAAAAACATATTACTCCGCTTGGCGTTACTTTTAAAATAGGCAAAATTTGAAGCCTTTTTCCGGAGAAAAAATGTCTCATTGTCTTCATTGAAATAAATTTTAAGAAAGCTTATTTTAATCCATGTCATACGATATAACATAACTTGGGGCAGTTTATGCCTTTTAATAAAACTTTAACTGCCCCAAGTTATGCTATTTCGTATAACAAAATTTGAAATAAGCTTCATTCCTTAAATGTTTATTATTTCGTGTTCATATTCTGCTAAAAATGGAAAAGGCATCCGCATTAAAACATAAAACAAAAATGGAAAAAGAAGGTATGTATGCAATTTTTGAAGAATGCATTCATATTATAATTTGTGCACGCGCTAATTAGTCTAAATAATTTTGTATTTTTTTTTTGGTTAAAGTGTTTTTAAAATTAAGAGTCTATGATATAAATCCACGCATATTTTTAAAGGGAAAATATATAGTATATTACCACTAAATTGAACAAAACGTAGGTAAAAATATCAATGAATGTACATTAAATGCTTGCAAACGTGATTCTACAGTACAGTGTGTATTGTAATGTTTTACAAGGAAGAACATTGTTAAATAACATAACTAGAGCTGTTTATCTTAGTTGATTTATCGCAAATCTTTTCAAAACAATTTAAAAACCATTCATTAGGACTCTAAACGTAAACGTTTACCATTGTTTTTAAATCAAATGCCCTAATTAAACTGTTTATTTAGCCATAAACACAAAGGAGAGAATTCTAATTTGAGATAATTTCAAAAATGGCTGCGAGGAACATTTTGTGCATGTTTGGGATTATTGTATACATAATAGGTATTTAACAATTAGTAATTTATTTCTTCAAAAGAGACCTGTTATATCTTAAGCTTGCAATATGATTAAATCATAATAATAATATGGTGCTTGGAGCTATATTTGTACTTGTACACATTAATGTGAACTAGAATTTGAATCTTCATTAAGTTTCATAAAAAATATCTTTTTAATGGAAAATATATTTTTCCATTTCTATGTTTGTAGGTAATGCCGATGCAGCGTGTACTTACACATTTTCTGGCAGCGGAACACAAATCTATACCTGTCATGAGTACTACAGCTTGTAAGATTTTTACAACTCATTCATTATACTATAACCCTTTAAAAATCCTCCCACTTCGATATCTGATTCCCCGAGAGAAACAATAAAGAATCGAATATTTTAATACAAGGAAAGCATGGTTATGCAAAATCTATATTGAAAACTGAATATGATACAGTACCTAACTGCATAGAAACATTGCATCTCCTATATTGAAAATGTAAATTCATTGATTTATAAATTTATAAATTAATTATAAATACTTAATTTATAAATTTATAAATTAATAATAAATACCCTACGTTGTATTTCAAAAAGTATCTAAATAGTATTTTTCATTAATTACATCTCAAGGTCTGCGGGTGCAATAGCGGGGGCGGTGATTGGTTCTCTTACATGCCTCGCCCTCATCATTTACTGTATTGCATTCTGTTGTTGGAGAATCAGGAAAAGTTCCGAAGGTTCAAAGACACCCGGAACAATCCAGAATCCATCCAATGTTAGCGTGGTATCTGGTGGAACAGGTATATGTATATGTAGGACCTCAAAGTGCGATGGATCTCCAAAGTCCGATGGACCCGCCAAAGTCCGAAGGTTTGCGCCAATCCTCGATGGTCTGACATGCCTGATAGGTGCAGAAAACAAATAACGTTTTTGACGTCATAGTACTAATGCACCAACCAGGCCAAGGTCTTAAAATTGATAATGAAAAATAAATATCATTATGCAAAAACTAACCCTAAAATCTCTCAGATAGGTGCGAAACTAACCTTGATTGTTCAAAAAGTGTGAAGCAACTATATAATCAAGGATATTTTAGGTGGATGCGAGACTAACCCTAATTTCTCGATTAGTGTGCGAGGACTATCTCTATGTCTCTCGGGTTGGTGCAAAGCAAGAACTAAACCATATCAGTCGAGTGGCGTGCGAGAACTAATCCTTATATCTCTGAAAGGTGCAAGCAATATCATTAAAATTGAATGGTAGTACGAATTCAGAAATGACGACTTTTGAATACAGGACAACGGCTTTAGATATTGACGTCAGAATATCGTGGCGTCTTAAACGTTAACTGTTTCTCCTCACCATCGGACTTTGGCGGGTCCATCGCACTTTGATAGCGCAGCTCGTTTCATAGGAAACGAGCTATCGTGACCATCGTGCAGGCAACAAACTATCAGGGTTTGGCGAATACCATCAGAGTTAATTTGAGGAGACCATCAGACTTCAGAGTCTAACATATATAATAAAATAAAATCGAGAAAAATAATGGAAAGCTCAACATTTAAGCTCTATTTGTTCCTATTTTACTATTAATACAATGCCCGTGTCCAAGTAGATAAGCGATAAGGATACCGGTATAATTAAACAATAAAATGCTTTTTTGTTTGTTATTACTGGAATTATTGGAAGCAGCTGTTGCAGAAAAAATACATAAACCGCGTAAGCAGGTTATGTAAATAATTTCTGCAATAGCTGCGACTGTTAATTCCAGTAATAACAAATAAAGAAAGACATTTTATTGTTGATATTTATTTCTTTTTAAATAATCAGTTAAAGTAGGATTAAAAAGATTAATTATTGTATTAATGATGTGAACGTCTTCATACGTTTCTTTTTTGGAACAGTTACTGATCAAGAAATTTGTAAAGGCGACATGCATAATGTAGTTCATGCAGTGATTAACGCAATGGGTTTTCTTAAGAAATAAAGGAAAAAAATCAGTGAATGTAGATATGATGAGCGTGAAAGCGATAATAGTATTCAATAATTAAACAAAAGACTGATTTTAACATCCTGCAAGAACAAAGTACATAACAGACCTTTTTTTCACCGTTACAGGCGAATTTTCAAATCAAGTGATGCAGAATCCAAATCAACAAAATTACCCAATGGCATCTCATGGTGGCTCCCATACATTGCGCATGCACACCGGATATGATCAGTGATAAATACTATTTTGCTTGCTGCAATTTTTAACTTTGTGTTTTAAAACCTATTGTTTTTTTCATAAAAGATGGATTTAAATTATCTTTTGTATTTTTTCATTGTACGTGCATGTATTTAAATTTCTTAAAGTTATATATGATATAGGTAATCAATAATCACAAAAACAATTGATTATTCTTTTTTTTTTTGCTACCTTTTTTTGGACAAAGAGGTTGGTTCACTTTATGCATAAAATTGTCCTGTAGATATACCGCTTGATTGATCAACAATTGATTTGCCATTTAAAATAAAAAAGAGACTTTCATATTCAATAAAAAAAATTTCTTCTACAAGTCCAGACCTTGGAAAACTGGCTTTATGAAATTACAATGTTTTTAAATTTGTAGGTAAACAAGGATAATTGAATACTTTTAGTGAAAAAAAATAATATGAGCGCACTCTCGGATCTAAAAACTAAAATATTTCTTTTAATCCTCAGAAACAGTTCTATCATTTACTAGCTGCATATTTTAGATCAGAGGTTGCTCTCTGTAATAAATATTAAAAAAATAGCTTTAAAAATTTGCTGTCTTGGTAGACTTTTTCAGATTATGAGGAAATGGACGCATTTCGTGATGTCATAATGCATTGACTAGTACGAAAAGTACGTCTTTTTTGATAGATACACAATCACCAAAGATTTAAGTGATATTCAATGCACTGTTAAATAAAACTATATAGTTTCAGTTTTTTTCAGAAATTTACAGGACCAAGTTCGGCAAAAGTAAACCTTGTTCTTCGCACATTTCCATTTTAGAGTACTTGCTCCGCTAAAATAGAAGTGTAATTATTAATTTTATTTCTTTTTACATTAAATTAAAAGGTAATCATACAGTTGAATTTTTATACTCCTTTCCTTTTCTTCTTGTGTTAACATGGTTGCAAGCAGTACTGCAGTCCCCTCCAAATTTTGCATGAAATGGCTATGTCTTACAATATTCGTAATGGGACATACTTAGTATATGTGGAAGTTCTTTGTTCCTGCATAAATGTCAAATTACATGTATCAATAAGTGGATATTTGTTGTGGATTGTTGATCTAAAACAATTAGTTATTAGAGACATCCAAATATAAAGTACAATCGATGCATACATTTTTTTCATGTATGTAATTATCGCAACTTTAATTTATCCGCCATAGTTACTGACGTTGTTCAATGTATATCTGGACATCAAAAAATCAAAAAAAAAAAAATCAAAATCTATGGAACTGATCTATCTAGTGATTTTGTTATTTGTTAGCATTTCTATATTGCTTCTACTCAGTATTACCTGATGATTAATTAAATCAATACAGGACACGTCTACATCTTTGCATTTGTTTAACTAGACAACTTATCTGTGCAATCAAAACAAAATTATTTTAAACATCGATAAAAATATAAAGCAATTTTACCTGTAGAGGATAAATATGCTTTATTTGTATCAAAACACAAACGCACTGCTAGAACAGTAACGGAAAATAAGCGCTCATCTGATACAACAAGATTCCAAACTACACTATCTGCATAGATACATCATATTATGCGTTGTTACTATTGGTGTTTTTGAAATATTTTGAGATTCAAAAAAAAAAAATAAAAAGAAATATTTGGATGGTTTTAAGAATCTCAATTTGATTGACATCACTCATGTTAAATATGCTGAGACACATGCAACCCGTCTTTAGTTTAGCATTTAGAACAGTTTATATTTTGAAGAGAAGAAAAAAAAAAGATAACTTGGTAGAACATTTACTAGACAGTACAACATATCTTTGCTGGAGTTTTTGAAAATAAATTTGGAATCCAGTAAATGTTCGATAAATCAAATTAATTTCCTCTGACTGGAATGTTAAACCTTTTAAAAATAACTAAAAGGCAATTCCAAATAGTATCATGTTATGAAAGTGAAACGTGAGTAAACTACGTGGATAACAAGTTATTTATGCACTGAATTGACTTTTTCCGTTATTTCCCGATCATGACAAGGAGCACACGGCGGATGTGACCGGTCAACAGGGGATGCTCACTCCTCCATGGTACCTGATCCCACCTCTGATGTTTCGGGGGTCTGTGTTTGCTCTGCTCCTATTTTGTATTGTTTTATTGACTTTGATATTGGATACTGTTTGTTATCTCCTTGTCCTTCCTCTAGAAGTTTTTGTGACCATTGACTATTTCTCGGATGAGACTGTGTAAATCAAGGTCCCGTGTAGAATTAGGTGTTGGTACAAAAATACTCCTCCCTGCTCAATGGCACTAAGTGCCAAGTATAGGAAAAAATTTGCAGCTCTCATTCGGCAAGCGTTGAAAAATTCTCGAGTGGAACGTTACACAATATACAATCAATCAATTAATCAATCGTCACTTTCACATTTCTGAAAACGTAAAGATAGGTTGTTCACGTTTACATTTTACTTTAAATTGACTAAAGCGATACTTTCAAATATATCTAAAATTTGTAGTCCATTCTGGTGTTCCACTTCGTATTCAACTCCTCGGCAGAACTTTCATAAGAAATAAATTTCAATTTGCTTTCTGGATCTGTGAGATTGTACACTTTTCGTTATCTTTTCCTAAGCTTTATTTAAATTCATTATCGATTTAAATGGTGAAACGCACATTCACACAATGTTATCACCAACCACTGTCTTATTAATCTTAAATGTAAATCGTTCAAATATAAAAAACTTTTTTAAATGAATCCTTTCGAACCAAGGTTCTTTTTTTAAAAATACTTATGTAATATTTTAAAACAAGCTTCTTTTTCTTCCGTGTAGATAAAAGTTGCCACAATGCTAGTATGATATATAAAAGTTAGCGCAGGACAGTTATTTATTCGATAAGTGCATTTAAGGCAAAATTTTTGTATACGCATCAATTAGTGCAAAACGCAATGGAATTTACATCGATACTAAGTATTTTGATTTTAACTACAGTATACAGTGAGTATCTGTTGAGATACTGACAGTAATTTTGTCTTTAAATGTAAAGATTGATTATTTCTAAAAAAGGACCTTTGTATTTTTCAATTTCCCTACTCTGAAAAAAAAAACTCACACATTAAAAAAAAAAATAGTTAAATAAATTCAGAAGCTTTAGTTATGGAAATGACAATGTTGATGTAAAGGTATCTTAAAAATCTGAAACCAGGTAATAGATTATAGAAGTATACATACATTGTTAGACTAAGATATTTCAAAATTACTATAACTTTAACCAAAAACGGGAAAAAACGTAACTATGAATTTAGTCAATTTTAACAAAGTTAACATACTATTTAAAAAATATATCTACGTACTTGTATCTGATTTTTCAATTTCACTGCAATGAAATATAAGGAGAAAACGAAAGACATTATTTAAGCTCAAAAGTCTATTTGAATAATACAAATCAGAAGTAAAGCAAAGAAGGGGCTATAAAACATTTGAGTTGGAATCAGGGGACTTAAAGGAGTGAGTATCCACTGCCTACCATTCACACCCACCTTGAGCTCGTTGTTAAGATCGGGAACGAACGGATAAATCTACCGACAATTCAGTGTGTAAATAATGGGACAACAATAAGAATGAAAAATGAACATCGTCAGCATTTGACTTAATGACAGATTGCATTTACTGACATTATCATTGTTTCAACCAAAGGACACGGATGGACGTCCGCGAATTAAGAAGTTGATCCTCATGTCGCAGTTTCGAATCCCAGTGGGACGTGGGGAGTAGTCCTTCGGATGAGACTGATAGACCTAGGCAGTAGGTGCTTACACAAATCAGATCCCTCAGTGCCTAATGGCTCTGAGTGCCTAGAATAGATCATAATTTGCAAACATCTACAGGCAAGTGGTGCTGTCTCCATATGACTGAACAATGCTCGAGAGGGACGTTCAACAAAAACAATCAATCATATATAGGATGAGACTAGTTATATTCCTGTTTCATGAACTTGTTTGTCAATAACTTAAACTATGTTAGGAACTGCTCATACGCAGAGCATGAGTATGGGATGAGAAATAAAAACTATATTTACAGATGATAAGGGTATGTTGCATCCTCCACACATATACATGTACAAGATTTGGAATAAATTTTGCTTTATAGTAATACAAAAATAAGACTTCCATTAAATTAAAAGAATCAATTTTGCAAAGCATTTCAATTCTTAAAAGTTAGAGTAGTTGATACATTTTATCATAACATATACCGGTACTTTGGACATGAAATGAGATATAATACAATACCCATTGTCTTTCAGAAAACGTTGGAGGTTCATGTTATCACTACTATGATGGATATAATTACATCCGTGATTGCAGCTACAATAGGTAATGGAATTGCTATAACATATCAGCTCTCAGCCAAATTATAATGCTGCAGCCTATATATTCTCTTTAAGTATGAAGGCTTGTTTGATTTTAGGATTGCATTGAATAATCATTTACGAGGGCTGTTATAAATAATAAATAATGACATAAAACATAGAAAGTGTATGACATTAAGCTTGACTTTTTCTCATTATTTAATCTTTAATGAATTGATAACAGTGTACATGTATGTGACCACTTTTCAACACATATTTTCGTTGTGGGAAGCTGGAAAATAAGAGCTATTCGAGATACTGCATAAAAATGAATGGTAAAGAATTAGTAAACTATCCTGAAATTAAACGCTTTTTTAAAGCTGATGTAAAACTTGTTAAGAATCAAAAAAGAAATATTAACCGAAACATGTGAAATTTATAGCAACCTGTCTGTTTTATAGACACCTGAGCAGGTGGGTGTCAATGAAGATAATGATATAAAGGGCATCAAAACAGGTACCGTCATTGGCAACAACGACATGAAACAATCACTTTATATACTAGTATGCAAAAAATCAATAAGTTATCACTGATTATGTTAGATTAAATTTAAGACACATAGCAAATTTTATAGACATCATTTTGGGGGTAGTCACACTGTTTTAAAAACATATTAAGCGCATTTCTTGGTGTTTTTATTCATGTATCAATCTTTAAGACATTTAGCGATGTACTTGAATTAACGGAAGTATCTTTCCTCCAAAAGCGCTAGCCCCGTGAGGATCCGGGTTAGAATAGGTCCTCAGTACCCTCTTGCCTGTCGTAAAAGGCGACTAAATGGGGCGGTCCTTCGGATGAGACCTTATAAACCGAGGCTCCGTGTCACAGCAGGTGTGGCACGATAAAGATCCCTCCCTGCTCAAAGGCCGTAAGAGCCGAGCATACGCTTAAATTAGCAGCCCTTCACCGGCATAGTGACGTCTCTATATCAGTGAAATATTCTGAAGAAGGACGTTAAACAGTATACAATCAATCAATCAATCCAAAAGCGCTAAAAGGAATACACCGCCAAATGTAATACGTTCATAGTAAGTGGTCTTGGTGTTCAAGTTTAATTTATGGAGTCTAGAAAGCAAAATTGCTGCCAAAAATCGAAAGATATGTGAGAGGAAGAGACCAAAACTTAGTCTAGAGCTTTATTCCATTATACAAAGGGTCATGCTCAAAAAAATGTTCTAAACACGAATAGAAATTTGAACTAGAGCAAAGCTCGTTGCAAAGCAACGAGTAGGTCTTCCGTCCTGTTTGACCGGAAGTAGCTTTCATTTTTAACAAAAATAAGAAATAACGCCTAAAAATGCTTTGAATCTTCTTAAGCAAAGTTAATTAATGCAAAAATAAATCATTTTTGCAACTTCCGGTTTGACCGGAAGTAACGACGACGGACGGAAAAATTAATTTTTAAGATCCAAGAGACATTTGTTACCCTAAAACTTGTCTAGAACGGCAAAAATAAGCGTTTTTGGACTACTTCCGGTTTGGCCGGAAGTGACGACGCCGGACGTATTTTGACGAAGAGATTAAGGTTGACATTTTGAACAACTTTACTTCTTTGACGTATTACAAATTCTCAATACTTTTTGAGATATAAAGGAAAAACTTTCGGCCCCTCTAGGCCCTTAATTTTAGGGGCCAGCCCTTTTTCAAGATATCATTCGAAAGATCTTGGAATTCTACACTTCTTTTGTTCTACATGCTCTAACAAAATATTTCTAGGTAAAAAGCTATCATAGAAAAGGTGTTAAAAATTTTCAAATTCTTGATAGGACTATTTTCGGGCCATAGCGAGCGTCGGCGCTTCGTACTTCCGGTAGTTGTGATATACAAAAGGCACTTCTCCAAAGGTTGCTCTAGCATCCCTGAAAATTTCACACTTCTATCATCAATGGTTTTTGAGAACATTGCCGGACAAAGTGACCCTCTAAAAATGACAAAATCGCAGAAATCTCCGAACCGGAAGTGACGTCATCAAAACAAAAAAATATATGTCTAGATTTTTTAATGTTCTATCAGTCCTGAAAGTTTCATGAAAATCGATCAAGCCGTTTTCGAGAACTCGCGTGCACAAAATATGTAAGAAAAAGAATAATAAAAACTGTGGAAAAGAAACCTAAGAATAACAGAAAGGTCTTCCGCTGAAGACGGAAGACCTTAATAATAGGGAAAAAGAAACCGAACGAAAACAATAAGGTCTTCCGTTGGAGACGAAAGACCTTAATTACAAATTGTCGCATAGGTTCACGTCAAAAAATGGATACCATAAAATAATCCCTGAATTTTCCTCTTTAACTCGAGCAATCCTGCATTGGACAGAGCTGTTGTTTGTTATGAGATGATAAACCATGTGTAAACTTTCTTAGTTCAGCGGAATCATGGACATTTTCGGCGTTATGAATGTTTTGTTTACTGTAGCGGTGAGGGCATCGCGCAGCTATTGGAGTGGATCTAAGAATTTATGAATGAATAAAAAAGATGAAAATAAAGTTTTATTTCTTCTGTATTATTTAATGACATTGTTCATTTGCAAGTAATAGATATATACAAAAAAACGCGAAATGCTAATAAATGCAGCTGAAAATCTTTATTTTCTCAAGATAAAAAAAAAATTAAATTAAATAATTATAAATTCTACATACAAGTGATACATGTAGGAAGAATGAATGATGGCAAGTTATCAGATGACATCAGAGGAACTGATTTTTATGAATGAAACTTTTAAAACGTTACTTGTACGTTGTAGATGTTATATCTGCGAACTCTACCTGTCTGCGCGCTTCCGGGAGGTGGGGGGGGGGGTGTTCTTTAATATAGACTTGTAAATTACCATTATTTTGTAGAAAGAATTAAGCCTTATTTTCTTTACTTTAAGAAGAGTGTCTTGTTATGTAAATGTCAAGGTCAGTTTATGTAGAATGTAAAAATTAAAGCCGAATTGGCATTCATTTCAATATGTGAGAAACGTGGGCGATAGGTCTTTTACAGTTCACAAAAAAGATATAGGGGGGGGGGATAAGATGAACACATATAATATATTCATTATACACACTTTATTTACTAAAATCTCGTCTCAATTGAACCAGGGAAGTTTTTCTACAGGTCCTTTCGCCATCGCGTCAAAGACTTTACCTGCACACTTGTGTATTGCAGAATGGGTTTTCCCCGCGCGAAGTCTATTTATGAGAAAATGAAATGAATATTTTTTAGTGTTTAAGGAAACGTTGAACCTACGTTTGCGAAAGTTCTCAGATATTCAAAGATATTTAATTCCTTCTTAATCAAATCAAGAAACTGTTTATACGTAAAATCATCAAAAAGGGGCTTTAACTTTCATCATGAATATCACAGTAAAAAGAAGAAAGAAAGACAAAGAAATGTTTAAAATCGAGTTTTAATTCCCTTTTCTGTGACGACCGGAAGTATTGACGACGGAAAAAATGTTAATGGACAAATCTTCAAGTCCTGATCTATGATATCTGACACAGTTAACTTTCATATCTTAAGCTGTTCTGGAGAAATGGACCGGACAAAGGTCATTTCCATAATTTGGTCAATACGAAAATAGTAAGAATACTAGATACGATCTCGTTGCGAGCAACGAGTGGGTCTTCCGTCCGATTCTGAAGTAAAAAACGAAAAATCTTGCAGAAAAAGTGGTAAAAAAAATTGGACAATCGGGGGAGCGAACCCGGGTCGCCAGCGTGACAATCCGTCGCGCTAACCATTCTGCCATTGAAAACACCGCTTCAAATTTTTTAATACGAAAATCTCGAGATTGCCTTTTTCGATTCTAAAACAAATTACATATTTCGCATTCGCAAAAGATTCACTTTTAAGATGTCTAATATCAAAGAAAAATATTGGAAAACAAAAAAGTTGAAAAATTGCGGTTTTTTAAATTCGCTTCCGGTATCGACCGGAAGCACTGACGAAAATTTTAAAGTATAGGTGCAAAACTACAACATGTCATCTATTAGTCCTGAAAATGACAACATTCTAGCTTTTATCGTTTTTGAGTTTTTGTGTCGACAAAATGGTCACTAAAAATTCGATTAAAGATCGATAACTTCCGACCGGAAGTGATTTTTCAAAAATAAAAAAAAATGGATCAAGTTTAGATGATGATACATTATCTCTGAAAATTTCAAAGAAATCCGTTTATGCATCTCTGAGAAATCGTCTGCACAAAATTTGGACGAAAAAAAAAAATAATAATAATAATAGTGAAAAAGAAACAATAGAATAATAGAAGGGTCTTCCGTTGGAGACGGAAGACCCTAATAAAAATGGTACGGACATGTGTTTTATTAAAAGAGATTATTTAAGTGAAATAATTAAGACTTAATCATAGAAAAGCGTTTTTTTTGTTTCTCTCCGAGCACCGATGACATTATTTATTAAACAGCCTTCGTTACTGAAAATAGGATACATTATACATTTATCCGATGGTTGTGAGTGGGATAGCTCTTTTATCAAACCCACGACAGGGAACAATAGTTCCTGTCAAGGGTTTGATAAAAGAACTATCCCACTGACAAAAAGTGGATAAGTGTTTTATTATACTGATGTATATTATAATTTCCAAGGTTTGAATTTTCTTTAGAGTTAGATAACACTGCAAGAATGAGCTGAAATCCTGATGACGTCACAATGCTACTGAAGTCATTATGACATCATCAAGCTATGGATTTAACGTTGAAAATTAAAATTGGCGTCAAAAATTGCATGAAAATTTTCCAAGGGATGGGTAGCAAAAACTATACCCCGGGGTATAGCTTTCTATGCGGGGAAATTTTCACACTATGGAGAATAGTTATTTTACCTTCTGAACTTTATATAGGAAACATTTTAACAGAAGTATAATAAATAATTCTATACGCACATTCAGCTCGGAAGACTGGTAGGTCAAGAATAGGAGATGAATATTCACCCTTCGTGATATTTGGAAAAATAGTCGAATACCATTAAATACCTTTAAATTAAATTTAAAGTCACCATATTATAATGAATTCATCAAACAATTTCACCTTTTGTATCTTTTGTACATGATTCAGTATTTGTCTCTTTGGACAATTGTTGATCCGGTCCGCAATATGGGAAAGAATTTATCAAGGAAATTAAAAAAAAATCAATGCCAAAATGTTATGCCAAGTATCTGATTTATTTGAGAATAAAATTACAAGAATGATGACACTCTCTATAATTAATGGTAAAAATGAAATGCAAAATAATAAATGAGAAAAAGAAATATGACAATCAAACTATATATTTTTTATATTTAGACAAATGTATACCAAGCTTAGTATCACTTATGGATCAATGTTTGGGGTCGGTGTAATTGTCGGCGTTATCGTATGGTGCTGTTGCGCCATGAAGAAAAATCAAGACCAATCTCACAGAACAATTAATGCTGTAGTAATCCCAGGAACAGGTAGAATTAGTGTATAACGGTAATTTTTTGTTATTAAAAAAGATAGAAATGCATTTGAAGTTTTCCTATCTAAAACAACATTTGAATGTTTAATTTAGGTGGTCATTTTCTTAAATGGCTCTTCATGAACAATTAAATCTTGCAATTCCTTGAGAATACATTGAAAGTTTAAACATGTATAAAGAGAATGGATTTGATATTAATGATAATGTCCGATTTGTATATTATGATCTTTATCAAGGTAAATCCGATAGGACGTTGATGGCTAATATGTGAATGAAGGCTTTATAGGGATCTAGCTCTTTTGCCTATGAGAAAAAAAACTTCTTCACGTAAAACGTTTTCCCTATAAGAATACGAATTAATATTTTCTTCTTTGTCCAATTTTCTACTTTAACAAAAAACCCATCTTACCTAGTTTTCACCCACTCACAAGTCAAGACACAAAAAAATTCTCTTGCAGGTAATCATGTCACTCAGAATCCCTATATCATGATGGAACCGACACAATATGGAAGTCGACAGGAACAAGCCCCAAGATCTGGGCGGGTCCCAACCAATAATTCTGGTGCTCTGGGATATCCAGCGGGAACATTCCAGCCATAGGAAAGAGTGAACTTTAAAGGAGAATGGCTGTAGTTTACCTGACGATAGTATCTATAATTTAAATTGGAAAGACAGTTTCTAACACATACTTCATACATTACTAGTTTTATTGTAACAGACGCTATATGATAAGATTACTTGCAATTGTGTGCATTCAACTTCATTTTATCTATGTGACATTATACTTACATCAACATCAAACATGGTCGTGGCGACAATTTGTTAAACTTTTAATTTAATCTATTTGGATTGAACATTCTTAATAAAAGTACATAGTAAAAAAAATAAGCAAGATTTTTTTATGCAATAAAACAAAATTGTTTTTTTCTCTCCAAATGGCAACTTTTGTCGAGCGAAAGAGATATAAAAGGATAAAATTCTTAACTTCTATTTTTACACCATAAAATACTACTACGTGCTCTTATGATTTATCAATGAAAAGATGAATGCACTATAAACCAGCTATTACTAGTATTCGCATGCAAGAAATATCCGCGATTTCCGCGACCCACATAGACGCCAAAACAACCCCCTTTTTACGATCCGTGAATTCATTGAAACATTTTATCTGTGGAATATGAAGTACAACTTTATTCAAGTAATGATATAAAATTATTACCTAAAATATAATATAAACGAGTCTTCTAACTCCGTCTATCCTATATGTGAATAAACAGGGTATGTATAATTTTTTGAACATCCGGTGATGTTAATACATTCGAGGTTGTCTTTCCGACCTTTGGTTGATTTACCCGTGACGTCCAATTCGAGAATATTTCACTCATATAGAGACGCCACCATATATGTTCCAGTGAAGGTTTTCAAATTTGACCTTTACTCGGCACTCTGGGCCATTGTGCATTGAGGGGTCTTTATTTTCTGCCGTGACACGCGTATGGGGCCTCGGTTTTTCAGGTCTCATTCGAAGGATCCGCACCTTTCACTTCAAAGTGCTGAGCATATACCAAAGGAGGAGTTGCTATGCAGTTTTTATCGAATTAGGTCAGTTGTTGTTGAGATTTGAATTTAGGACCTTCCCATCACGAAGCGAGCACGCTGCTGACTGAGCTACCGCAAACGGTCAAACTGACGAAAAGATGAGGCTAATAATTGTTGGTTTACAAAAATTCCATCTTAAGGTATCTGAAACTGCGCTATATTGAAGAGACTCCAGTTTCTGATACCAAAGCTGCGAAAATAGTTGCTGTGGTAACTGATTCTGAATTGAGCCAAAAAAAATGTAATTTTACAATATTTTAAATTAATTATTACTTTTCCACCTATCATCTTCTAAGATTAGTTAAAAGTATGGAAAAACCAAAAAATATAGATTAAGAGCGGTTAGAGCTAGTATACATACAAAAAGAAGCCCATGGGCCACATCGCTCACCTGAGAAGCTTTGACCATTTCCGTTCTTTACCAGATTTCTCCCTTGTAATACGTACGTATTATGACCCCACCCTACCCCACTGATCATAATTTAGACAATTTGAAATCTATACTACCATAAGAAGCTTTGATTCCCCATTGTAAAACTTTGAATCCCCATTGTGGCACCGCCCAATCCTTAGGGGGGGGGATCCTGATTTGAACAATTTAGAATCTACACTACCCCAGAATACTTTCACCTAAGTTTCACCTTTTCTGGCTCATTGGTTCTTGAGTAGAAGATTTTCAATGATTTTTCCTATATATTGCTATTTAAAAGTTTGATTCCCCATTGTGGCTCTGCCCTACGCCCGAGTGTCATGATTTTTACAATTTAGAATCTACACTACCTAACAATGCTTCCACATAAGTTTCAGCTTTTCTGGCTCAGTGGTTCTTGAGAAGATTTTTTCCCATATATTTCTTTTCAAAAGTTTGATTCCCCATTGTGGCCCGAACCCAACCCTCAGGGGTCACGGTTTGAACAATTCAGAATCTACACTACCCCAGGATGCTTCCACATAAGTTTCAGCTTTTCTGGCCAAGTGGTTCTTGAGAAGAAGATTTTTAAAGATTTTTCCTATATATTTCTATGTAAAATTTTGATTCCCCATTGTGGCCCCGCCCAACCCCTGGGGGTCATGAATTTTACAATTTAGAATCTACACTACCCCAGGATGCTATTTAGTAAGTTTCAGCTTTTCTGACTCAGTGGTTCTTGAGAAGAAGATTTTCAAAAAAAAATTCTCATACATTTCTATGTAAAAGTTTGATTCCCCATTGTGGCCCCGCCCTATCCCCGGGGATCACGATTTAAACAATTTAAAATATACACTACGCCAGGATGCTTCCACATAAATTTCAGCTTTTCTGGCTCAGTGGTTCTTGAGTAGAAGGTTTTTAAAAATATTTCCTTTTTATTTCTTCGTTCAAGTTTGATTCCCCATTGTGGCACCGCCCTACCCCTGGGGGTCATGATTTGAACAATTTAGAATGTACACTTCCCCAGGATGCTTCCATATATTAAGTTAAAGATTTTCTGGCCCAGTGGATCTTGAGAAGAAGATTTTTTAATGACCCCCTATTTTAGTCTTATCTTGATTTTCTCCCCTTTTGGGGGGACTTGGCCCTTGATTTTAACAATTTATATTTCCCTTTACCCAAGGATGCTTTGTACCAACTGATTAAAATTGGCCCAGTGGTTCTTGAGCAGAAGTTGAAAATGTGAAAAGTTTACAGACGGACAGACAGACAGCTAGACGGACGGACGACGGACAAAATGTGATCAGAAATCTCACTTCAGCCTTCGGCTCAGGTGAGCTAAAAATGGGATCAGAAGCCATAGAAGAGTAAGGAAACCATATAAAACGGTCGCAAAAACAACCTTCTAATGATCGACAGACGGATCCATGGCCTATACAATAGAGAATCACTGACCTAAAATGAATGTACGATAAAAAATCCCAGTCAACATGATTTTGCTGTCTATTTTACTGTATCGACCACAGAAATTGCAAAATCTTACTTAATATAGCAACTTTTAACAAGGCTGTTGATATCCTGTATCTTCAAATTATTTGACGAACTATGGTTTGATCAAACTATTTGAATTATACATTAGATATTTCGGTGGATGTTTTATACCTGGAATTACTTAATCGCACCTCTAGAGTTTGATTCCTCCTCTAGAGTTTGAAGGGGTTGATGCTTAAATATTTTTATTGAATCATCAGTGTTTGTTTCTTTCTATTTTTTGTCATTTAACAATGCTTTTTATTTCAAATCATGAAAAGACTTAGGACTATTGAGCTAAATTTTGAAATATTGGTCAAAATCTGCAATTTCATGAAAAATGTTATTTTGAAGGTCTTTGATATAAACAAAGTTTGAAACAAACTTTTTTAAGTAAATACATTAAGTTTGTTTTAAAAATTAAAAATACAGATTACTCATTTTTTTTATAGTTCTATCATTAGAAAAAAAACAACCCTCGAGTAAATAGACGCATGGAGGGCTTAAATCCTCTAACTTTTTTGTCTCATTACGATTTTGTGAGTAACGTTCTTCTTCTACTGTAATATTTGCAATATTTAACATAAATATGCTATCAAAATTAATTTGATATAAACATACATGACTGTACTTTTAGTTAGTTAGTTTTGACGAAACATGTCCAAAACGCTGACGAGTGACAAACCTTAACATGCTTAAACTAAATCGGAAAATTCCATAATTACCTCGCATCTTTACTCAATTATAATGTTTCCTTTCGGGTCAAAACAAAGACATTGTTGAAACCTACAAAAAATGTTGTGAAAAACGAAAGCCGGACAGCAACATAAACAGCTGAAGTAATTGTATGTACATGTGTGCCGCAGTTTTCGAATGTCCTTGTACAGCTGTTGTAACTGTTTATTTGCTGAATTGTATTTTGTCATAATATAAAATGTTGTTTGAGGTTCCTTATTTTTAAATACAAAACAAGCGCAATGATTTATTTAAGGAATGAAGCTTATTTCAACTTATGTTATCCGATATAACATAACTTGGGGCAGTTTACGCTTTATAAACCGCGAAACATAGGTTGAAATTAGCTTCATTCCTTATAATTTAATTTCAGTGTAGAAAATGAGACAATATTTCCTCCGGAAAAAGGCTTCAAATTGAGCAATATTTTAAAAGTGACGTCAAGCGGAGTAATACGCTTTTGACGTAACTCATTGTGACGTAGGCAAGTTATGTTATACAAAATGTTATATGTTTCTCTGAATGATTCAGCCAATGAAATCGCTTGATACAAGTGAAATTAAATTATTATTGTATAGACAAAAAAGTATCCAGACTTTTAAGAACAAATTTAGTGTTTAAAAGAAATCGTTTTAAGAATTTCTTCAAACGATTTCTTTTAATTTATAAACACAAAGTTTGTTAAAACTCCTTTAAAGTGATGCACTAGTATCACGTAAAAGTTTTTTGTTCAGAGTAGATGATATAGATCTGATACACAGGGGCCGTTAACATACTGTATTTGATTTTACGTAATCACTATATGTATAGAAAAAGATACGTATAGTGATTACGTAAAATCAAATACAGTATGTTACCGGCCCCTGTGATCTGATAGTGCCATACTCAGAAAGAATCGATATCGCAGCACAAGATTTTTAAAGCTCCAACTCTCAAACAAACTTGACGTAACGTCACAATAGAAAAAGAGCATGGTGGAAAATAGCAGTGTGAATCTAAGTGTTTTACTTTTATTCATAGTGTTTGGTAAGTATATGTTGTATTTTATACTTTCATTTCCTTAAAGTTAATATTCCTGCAGTACTTTATTTATTTAATATACATTCAATAAACGATGATTCCCCATTATTTTCTTGGTAAAAAACATGTATAAGATTCGTTGTGATTCAAATTACATTAATCACTTCATTTATCATAACTGTAAAAACCAAATTTATATTGGTTTTCACGTAGAAGGTTACTGAAATAATTAATGGTGGATCTGAATTGAAAACATAATTTAAAGAGTTTAAAAGGTAAAAGTGAAAGTTCAGATTTCCTGGAAAAGAAACGGTTTCAGAAAATCTTCTTGTTTTCGTGTTTTGCATTCTAAATTCTGTCCATATTCCTAATATTTTCTTACCGTTGTTGTGAGATGTGTATTGTTTCATCATATATATTTTAGTAACATAAAGTTTGTTGAACATTCCAGAGTGGTCAACATGTTCGGTCATTTTATCTAGAACATTCTTAAATTTTGTGTATGTCCAGATTGTTCCAGTAATATCATGTTTTAACAATTTCTAGAATATTCAAGATTTATGATTTCTGTATAAATACCCTGTCAATTCGATGCATATACAATAATTGTGAATACTTTGTCGTATAAGCACTATTGAGATATAACTGGGATATATTTTCACTGGGACATTGTGTGCAGCAACGGACACTCTGATGTATGTATTCTTAGATTCTTGCTAAGTTTGTACTTTATGTTTCATATACTTATTTTATATTACTGTAAATAAATTATTGTTAAGTTTACATTGTGTTATTGATCTTTGCTGGCATTTCGGGTAATTCTGACCCATAACAGAATTGGGGGCTCGTCCGGGATAAAGAATTTCTTCCACTTTTGCAGTTTATTGTCAGAATTTTGTTTATTGAACCGTTAAATTTGACTATAAGCCAGCAAAAATCAACATGGTATTTTCGGTCACAGACTTTCTTAGTTCACCAAGTGTTCAGGTTTTTGATACGTTAAAAAAGGATGACTTGATCGCATTAGGTTTGCATTTTGGGTTAGATGTTAAATCCTCTCAGAGAAAGCAAGAAATTAGAATTAAGGTTGCAAACAAACTAGTAGAAGAAAACATCTTTGAAAAATACGATCTTCCAGAATATACAGTTAAATCAGAGTTAGGCTCTTACAAAATGGCAGAATATCAGTTTCAATTAGAGTTAGAGAAAATGCAATTAGAAAGAGAAAAATTAGAAAGAGAAGATGAGAAAGAGAAAGAGAACAAAAATTTGAATTAGACAAATTAGAAAGAGAAGAACGAGAGCGTGAACGAAAATTTGAATTAGACAAATTAGCAGCAGAAAGAGAAGAGCGAGAAAGAGAGCGTGAAATGAACTTTGAATTAGAGAAATTAAAATTACAAAACCAATCAGAACCGTCAGTTGTCAAAACTGAATTTGACGCAGCAAAAAATATCAGATTAGTTCCAAAATTTCAAGAAAAATCTGTAGACAAATATTTTCCCCAATTCGAAAAAGTCGCAGAGAATCTTAAATGGCCACAACATGTTTGGTCAAACATGTTACAAAGTGTACTGGTTGGCAAAGCAGCTGAGGTATACTCTGCACTAGGGGTAGCTGAAAGTTCAGACTATGAGAAGGTCAAGGCAGCAATATTAACAGCATATGAATTAGTACCTGAAGCATATAGACAAAAATTCAGAAAGTATAGGAAGTTTGATAATCAAACATTTGTTGAATTTTCACGAGAGAAAGAAGATTTATTCGATCATTGGTTTAGATCTAAGAATCTTGATAAAACTTTTGCTAATTTGCGCCAAGTCATCCTGGTAGAAGAGTTTAAGGAATGTGTTTCTCAAGATTTGAAAACACATTTAGAAGATAAGAATGTGAAAACTCTTGAAGAGGCAGCAGTCATATCTGATATTTATGCTCTGTCTCATAAAAAGAATTTTGTTTCAAGATCTCAGACTAGCTGTAATTCTACCAATTCAGACACATATAAAAAGAGTGGTTCAGGGTCTCAGTCTTTCACAAGTTCCCAGTCTCCATCCCAAGGTGGTTCTAAGTCCGGTCCAGGACGTTTTGAAGGATCATCTGGAATAGGGTCGCTTCCTACTTGTGGTTATTGTAAGAAAAAGGGTCATCTGATCAGTGAATGCTATAAACTTAAGAGAAAAAATGATTTTGATAAAACTCAACCACACGCTTGTGTGGCAGTTAGAGGTGATATAGAAGCCTTAGTTTCGATTTGTTCTAACACTCCTGATGTCCAGGGTTCACAGTCCAGTTCTATTGATTCTATGGAGGATTATAAGCCCTTTATGTCTCAGGGATTTGTTTCACTCGATGACTCTAGCGAAATAAAACCTGTCCAGATTTTGAGAGATACTGGTGCTGCACAGACGTTATTGTTAGAGGGCGTGCTTCCTTTGTCTGAGCAGACTTCTACTGGTGGGTCAGTTTTATTACAGGGTGTGGAGCTAGGCGTCATTGATGTTCCCCTGCATAGAATTAGTTTGAAGTCAGATTTAGTTACTGGACCTGTTACCGTAGGTGTTCGACCTACTCTTCCCGTTCCAGGCATTTCTTTGTTGTTAGGCAACAATTTAGCTGGTGGGAAGGTTGTACCTGATCCTATAGTTTGTGAGAAAATCACTTCCAATGTCATGTGCGATGATGAAGATGATGACATTTATCCAGCCTGTGCTGTTACTAGAGCGATGGCCAGAAGACGAGAAATGGAGGCAGACCATACTCAAGCCTTTGACGAGACGAATTCCTCTGTTGATATTGATTTGAATGACACTTTCTTATCTGACCTTGATGGCACTCAAACCAGCATGGAACCACACAATATCAAGAAGCAAGAGAAGAAAGAATTTTTACCAAAATTTGGTGGTGAGGATGATGAGTTGCATCCACTAGTTAGCCAAGGCAATGGACATCCTCAGCCGAGAACGTTTACTCTCTGAACAACATAAAGACCCAGATATCATTCAACTTAGTAAGAGGGCACTTCCACCAGAAGAGGCTACTAAAGTTGGAGAATGCTTCTATATGAAAGATGGCATCCTTATGCGAAAATGGCGACCACCTGATGCTTCTCCAGATGAAGTGTGGCGTGTTGTTCACCAGATAGTAGTCCCAGCTGCTTATCGTCGAGATGTCATGAGTTTAGCTCACGATACACCTATGGCTGGTCATTTAGGTATCAATAAGACTTATTATAAGATTTTGAGTCATTTTTATTGGCCTAAGCTAAGAAAGGATGTTTCGAAGTTTTGCAAATCATGCCATGTCTGTCAGATGGTAGGTAAACCAAATCAGAAGATACCATCTGCTCCTCTCCAACCCATTCCAGCTTTTGAAGAACCGTTTAGTCGAGTGTTGGTTGATTGTGTAGGACCTTTGCCTAGGACTAGATCTGGGAACCAGTATTTACTTTCCATTACTGTATGTGTACATCCACTCGATTTCCTGAAGCCATACCTCTAAGGAATATAAAGGCAAAGAGCATAGTTAAGGCCCTAACCAAGTTTTTCAGTTTTGTAGGAGCACCCAAGGCAATTCAGTCGGATCAAGGCTTAAATTTTATGTTGGGGTTGTTCCAGCAAGTCATGCATGAGTTGGGTATAAGGCAATATAGATCAACTGCTTATCTTCCTGAGTCCCAGGGAGCGCTAAAACGTTTTCATCAAACCCTAAAAACAATGCTGAAGACCTATTTTACCAGTATGAAAAAGACTGGGATGAAAGGGTTCATCTTGTACTATTTGCTGCACGAGAGGCAGTCCAGGAGTCTCTTGGGTTTAGTCCTTTTGAATTGGTGTTCGGTCATACAGTTAGAGGTCCTTTAAAATTGTTGAAGGAAAAGTGGCTGACTGAGACTAGTGATCTTAATCTTTTAAGAAAAACTTTACAATGCTTGTAAATTAGCACAAGAAAATTTGAAGAATTCTCAGATGAAAATGAAAATGTGGTATGACAAAGATGCCAGAAATAGGGTGTTTAAGCCAGGTGATAAGGTTCTTGTATTTTTACCTATTCCTGGCCATCCTTTACAGGCCAAATTTTATGGCCCTTATGAAATTGAAAGCAAGATCGGTGATGTAAACTATGCAGTTAAGACACCAGGTCGACGTAAAGAGAAACGGGTTTGTCACATTAACATGTTAAAAGAGTATTTTGAAAGGTGTGACCGAAATTCTGTAAAATCAGTTTCCACTTAAGCCAATGCTAAGACTGTTCAAAATTGTATTGAAAGTGATACGAGTAAAGAAATGAATGAGAAAGATTGTAATCAGAGTGTCCGCTTGAAAAACTCAGAAATTTTGGCTGATTTTGATGCCAAACTTGGACATTTGAACATTCACCAAAAAGAACAAGTTAAAAACTTGATGAATGAGTATCATCAAATCTTTTCGGATGTTCCAAAGAAAACTAATGCAGCTTGTCATGATGTCATAGTGAGTGACATTCTGCCTATCAAACAACATCCGTACCGTCTGAATCCAATAGAATTGCAGTACCTAAGAAGGGAAGTGCAGTACATGTTGGACAATGGCATTGTTGAACCTAGTAAAAGTGATTGGAGCTCACCATGTATTCTTGTACCAAAACAGGACGGTTCGTACCGATTATGTACAGACTTTAGAAAGGTGAATTCTGTTACCAAAACTGATTCATATCCAATACCTAGAATCGATGATTGTATTGACAACATTGGAAACGCAAAATTTGTCAGTAAATTTGACCTGTTGAAAGGCTACTGGCAAGTACCGTTAACAGAAAGAGCAAAAGAAATATCTGCTTTTGCTACACCAGATGGACTTTACCAGTATAAAGTAATGCCTTTTGGCATGAAAAACGCACCGGCTACATTCCAAAGGATGATTCACTCCCATCTTCAAGACCTTGAGGGATGCGAGGCCTACATTGATGATGTCGTCATATACAGCAACACATGGGATGAACATCTCCGAATCATGCGTGCTTTATTTGACATTTTAGCTAAAGCAAACTTAACTGTGAATCTTAAGAAGAGTGAATTTTGTCATGCTTATGTAGAGTATTTAGGTCATAAAGTAGGTCAAGGTTATGTTACACCCATAATGGCTAAAGTGGAAGCTATTGCAAAGTTCCCGATTCCTACAAACAAGAAAGAATTAATGAGGTTTTTGGGCATGGCTGGGTTTTAAAGAAAATTTTGTCCAAATTTTTCCTCAGTTGTTAGTCCACTTACAAATCTTTTACAAAAGAGGGTTAACTTTGAATGGACAAAGGATTGTGAAAAATCCTTTCATAAAATCAAATCTGTCCTTATGAGCAACCCAGTTCTGTCAACTCCAGGTTTTTCTAAGCAATTTAAGCTTACTGTTGACGCTAGTGATGTTGGAATCGGCAGCTTTTGTTTCAAGAACATAGTGATAAGGTAGATAGAGTTGTTTCTTATTTTTCAAAGAAACTTACAAAATGTCAACAAAAGTATTCCACCATTGAAAAGGAATGCCTTGCTTTGTTGTTAGCCTTACAGCATTTTGATGTTTATCTTAATGTTACTTTGCAATTCTTGTATATACGGATCACAACCCCCTGACATTTTTGCATAAATTGTCAAATAAGAATCAAAGACTGACTAGATGGAGTTTGTTGTTACAAGAATATAACATAACAATTAAGCATATCAAAGGCAAAGACAATGTTATTGCAGACGCCTTGTCAAGAGTATCGTAAACATACTAGATTTTGTATCAATGTACATAACTTTTAATTTAATAATTTAAGTTTTCATTGACATTCAAACTTTTTAAGGGGGGAGGTGTTGTGAGATGTGTATTGTTTCATCATATATATTTTAGTAACATTAAGTTTCTAGAACATTCCAGAGTGGTCAACATGTTCGGTCATTTGATCTAGAACATTCTTAAATTTTGTGTATGTCCAGATTGTTCCAGTAATATCATGTTTTAACAATTTCTAGAATATTCTAGATTTATGATACTGTATAAATACCCTGTCAATTCGATGCATATACAATAATTGTGAATACTTTGTCGTATAAGCACTATTGAGATATAACTGGGATATATTTTCACTGGGACATTGTGTGCAGCAACGGACACTCTGATGTATGTATTCTTAGATTCTTGCTAAGTTTGTACTTTATGTTTCATATACTTATTTTATATTACTGTAAATAAATTATTGTTAAGTTTAAATTGTGTTATTTATCTTTGCTGGCATTTCGGGTAATTCTGACCCATAACACCGTACACATTTGAATTCATCATTTTAAACAAAATAAAGGAACAATTGATAATAAATTAATAAGTAGATTAATCTTATTAAACTCACATTTCTTAGATCTGCGCCGTATACGGTTCACTCTACATGTATATACATGAAGAAAGCTAACTAAACAGACATGAACAAACTGCAGAAAAAAGTGAATAGTAATTTATAAAAAAAAAATACAATCAATGCACATCTGTAAACCGACATTAAACATGGACTACTGGAAATTCGTGACTTTGGCGTAGGAGAAGTAAGCATCCCTGTATAACAGTCACACCAGTCGTGAACCAAGTGCCAATGTCATGTACATTTTCTGCTTATCACACATCCTTAGTCAGTTTTAGAATAAAAACAAAGTCCTTACAATTAATTTCTATGGAACAGGTTAGATTATTATACTTCTGTTAAAATGTTTTCTATATAAAGTTCAGAAGGTAAAATAACTATTCTTAATAGTCTAAAAATTTCCCCGCAAAGAAAGCTATACCCCAGGGGTATAGTTTTTGCTACCAACCCCTCGGAAAATGTTCATGCAATTTTTGACGCCAATTTTAATTTCTAGCGTTAAATCCATAGCCTGATGATGTCATAATGACTTCAGTAGTATTGTGACGTCATCAGTATTTAAGCTCATTCTTGCAGTATTTTAACTCCAAAGAAAATTCAAACCTTAGAAATTATAATATACCGGTACATCAGTATAATAAAACACTTATCCAATGGTTGTGAGTGGGATAGCTCTTTCATCAAACCCTTGACAGGAACTATTCCCTTCGGGCAAGCCCTCGGGTAATATTTCCCTGTCTCGGGTTTGATAAAAGAGCCATCCCACTCACAACCATTGGATAAGTGTATAATATTGCTAAAATTATCCCATGTTTCCCACTATTGTTGTTGATGTCCCTGGCATACTCTCAAAACTAGACAGTGGTTCCTTATATTTCCATTTCATTGTGAAATAAAACTGTAAACTTAGACATTAAGAATGTAGAATAATCGATTTAAATTACACGAGGACTTCCATGCCAATTTCAATACGCAGCACAGTTAAGGTTACAAAAAGGAGGCGGAGCCTAATATTTGTACGGGAAAACTTGACCATGACATCGTACACAATATACGTCATACAACATTTCTTTAAAATACCAGAAAATGAGTTTATCTGCTAATTTAACCAGTAAGAAATCATCAAACTTCATAAAAATGGGGCAATAACTTGAATTTAATGTCTTCTTCACTATTTTATTAATATATTTTCTGTACATTACGTACTTAATTAACACTGCCGTATATTTGTATGCAAGTACATCGGAGGGTAATGTGGGGGGTCTTAATAAATCAATCTAGTGCAAGGGCATACACTCTATGGATCAAAGTAAGCTTTTACATTTCAACCATAGAACTAATAAGGTATCTGGAAAGTGCTGCGATCCTGATGAAATCTTAAAAAAACAATTTAATTGTATCAATATTTCATGCTGCTGACCAGCGAAAAATATAGCATTCGGTCATTCAAGTTAATTTTAACAATGAAATTGCAGAATTTAGACAGGATCGCAGCACTTTTTAGAAACTATAATGCATGTTGAAAATATTTATATACTAAACTTGGAAATTTATCTTGGTTATGCCCTTGCACTAGTGACATTTATATGTAACATCAATACTTCAAGTCAATGTGCTAAAATCGCGTGACTGCCGCATCACGTGACTAGTCTAAATATAAAATATAATCGTCATCGATATGTTGTTATTAATCATAATTACAATTATCTGATATAAATAATGTACTAAAAATAATCTCCATCCCGATTACGAATACATTTTTAAATACAAAATTTAGTTGATATTTCCATTGCGCACCTTAACTGTGCTGCGTAGTCCTCGCACACTGACGTCAAACACAAAGGCAGCTGCACGAAATTTACATGCATATTTGGCCTCCTTAGCGTCAGACACAGAGACAAATGCGCACTAGATTTGCTTGCGTATTAGGCCTCCTTAGCTGCTGACCTATTGACCTGCCTAATTTACATTCCGGCAGAATTATCAGGAAATCAACTCAGCTTACTTCCAAAGGGTTATTATAGAGAAAAAATTTATAAAAGGAAATATTGAGGTTTAAATTCCTTAAATATCATTATAAAATGTGAATGACAAACTCTATATAAAAATGATCTTATTTATAACATGTTCTTGAGTATTGAGCTGGTGATATCAACTACAACAGCTGTTCAATTTGCATATTATAGCGTAATTAAACATGTACAGAGAAAAAACTAATCAATACATTTTATGGATCACAATCATAAATGGACTTCATTAAGGAATCACTGTCTAGTTTGGAGATGTCAGGGGCATCAACAATAGTGGGAAACATGGGATAATTTTAAAATTATCCCATGTTTCCCACTATTGTTGATGTCTTTGGCATACTCTCCTAACTAGACAGTGATTCTTTATATTTCCATTTCATTGTGAAATAAAATTGTAGACTTAGACATTAAAAATGTAGACTAATAAATTTAAATTACACGACGACTTGCATGCCAATACGTTGCATTTCCATTAGTGAACTCTTCAGAATTAGAGGCGCGTCGGTCGTTTGACTGGGACAGCATGACATTGCAGATAACACAAAAAATGCTAGTCTCAATCCAATTTTAAATGTTAAGTACATTTGTCATTCTAACTAATAAATAGAAGAACTAAAAGACGTGTGTAAAAGAGCGAAAACCCTAACTTTATCGTCCATTAATAAAAAAAATACGACATTTCTGAGGTATGTGTTTTGTCTTTAAATGTACCATTACGATAAATAGATACATACGATCACCAGTAGATGTAAATTAATATCCCTGTCATCTCTACTCTTGATTTAAAGAAAGTCCACAGCTATAAAATATTTCATATGCATTTTGTTAAGATTTGTTCATCGACATTTAACATGTTGTTTACATGTTTATATTACGTTTGTCCCAGAAATCCGGGAATTTGACATTCTCCACTTTTTCAAAAAAGAGCGCACTAAGAACTATAACTCTTCAATAGTGGAAATAGAACGTTCAATAGTCCTCGCGCACTGACGTCAAACATAAAGGCAGCCGCACGAGATTTACATGCATTTTTAAAATTATCCCGTTTCCTACTATTGTTGATGTCCCTGGAAACTCCCTAACTAGACAGTGATTACTTATATTTCCATTTCATTGTAAAATAAAATTGTAGACTTAGACATTAAAAATGTAGACTAATAAATTTAAATTACACGAAGATTCCATGCCAATTTCAATAGTCCTCGCACACTGACGTCAAACATAAAGGCAGCTGCACGAGATTTACATGCATTTTTGGCCTCCTCAGGTCAGACACAGAGACAGATGGCACGAATCTGCATGCGTATTATTCCCCTTAGCTGTGCCCTTCAGCCTTTTTTACTTTCCCGGCAGAATTATCAAGAATTAAACCCCCCAACTTTCAAACAGTTATCACAGAGAAAAAAGTTAGAAATGGAAGATATAAAAACCACTATTCGGGGGCATCAAAAGATTTTATAATGAGAGACTTTTTATTACATTTACTAAAAAAGTGTGACTAGTTCTAAAATTTTATTTTAAAAACAGACAATTGCAAGCTACTGACAAATCAGTTTGGGGTATTATAAATTTCAACTATTTCTTTTATTGTAGGTCCGTAATCAATTTTTTCTAGCTAGCGTAATTTTTTTTTAATGATCTGAAATCAGATTTTGTAAATTAAAAGTCCATAATACAAAAGTTTAAAAGTACATGTATATGCAGTACATTAGAGATCAAGATTTACAGATTTATTCCAAATTAGTTTTTTTAAACCCTTTTTTATATTTCATGAGAAAGAAGACCTTTTTTAAGTTATCTTTAAACAAATGAAATATTATACAATTATTGCTGTTTATTGAGGTCAATTCAATGATATAGCCATCTGATTAGTCCACATTGTTTTGACCAAAAAAACCAAAAAATTGTTTTATTATATGATTTACTGATAAAATTATATGTAGCTATTACTTGTTTGCATTTAATTAAATCTTCGCCAAATACAAGAGAAAAATCAACTTGAAATGTTTTTTTTTATCAATTTTAGTTGCCATGAAAAATATAATGTCAACTTTTTTTATAGAATAGATTTTGAAAGGAAGGAGTATTATCAGGGGAAAAACAGGTTATACACAAAGACCTTGAAAAAACCCAAAAAAAATGCATTGTGAAGTGTTGAATAAAATCTTGACAGCAACAGCATTCTTTTAACTTAACGTATTGTTAATTTACCGTTTTCTGCGAACTTTCTTGTATTCATTTTTCTTCTGCAGCTGATTTCTATATTGAATAATACGTTTTAAGAATTTTCGTATGTTAAAATACCAAACCACCCTTTTGAATTTTTTTTATCAATAAAAAGGATATTGTTGTTTAAATGATTTCTATCAAGAAACAATTAGTTTTTAAAATTTTCTTACTGACTGACGTTTCAAGGACAAGCTTTTGTGGTCAGTGAGATTAATTTAGTGGTTACAATGTAATATCTGTTAGGATTCGGAAACCTAATGAATTTAAAACCCCAAGTTTAAAATAAAATTTGGGGGTCACACAAGAAAAAGAACAAGGTGGAAAAAAGTATAATGAAACTAAATATTTTACTTTTATTCATAGTGTATGGTAAGTATATGATGCGATAGCATTTTTTTTTCTAGCATTGTTTATTTCATCAAATATTTTTCAATTAAAAAAATTATTCTCCTTTATATTTATATTTAAAAATCTCTGGGAAAGATAACAAACTATCGCATTATTTAGGAATATAAATCATTAAACTTTATTATACGAGGGTTGTTCGAAAAGTTCGTAGACGATGTTAATGTCTTAATATTACCCACTAAAAATTTTAAAAAAAACACGTTACGATATGTAAGCTGTTTTGTTTTGTTGATATGTGACGTTTATTTCATTCGATTTAACAGAAAAAAATTTACTTCATTTTAAAATCAAGATGTTTTTACCCGCAACACTTAAACCCAAAGTAACGTCAAAACATAGCGTCGAGAAATTCACAAAATAATATCCCTTAGGCTAAACATTTCACTCAGTATAATACAGTACCCGTTCATTAAATCCCTTTTCCAATCTTACATTTTTTTAAGAAATGCTTCTTGTTTTA